>NW_028251925.1:0-254586 GCF_964263255.1 Lissotriton vulgaris
CCATGGTTTTATTTATCAAGTTTTGATGCTTTTCAATGCAATCTCCAATGGTCCAAAAATAATATCCACCCAATGCATTTCGGGTCAAATGAAACTGAACCCTTTGTCAGGGGTCTATAAAGAAAATGAAACAGGACCAATTAATTCACTTTCCTGTCATTCCAGTTCACATTGTAAATTATACACGCTCTACTCATGATTAAACGTGGAATACATAATAACAAAGTTTTCACTCAATGTAATGGCTGACTGACATTTACTATGTTTAAACCAAAACCAACAGTACTAGAAAAACAATTTCATACCTGGTAGATGCGATAAAGTATATGCCATGTTGTATATGATGTTACTCTTAAATTACACGCCGCATGGTTTATCACATTACAGCAAACTACTTACGTAAGACCACAGGGTCTGCAGCAGCGGTTCTAAACGCTTCTCAATATCGAGATGTAAGAGCTACGCGCCAAATGTTTGATGGTTTGTTAAGCGGCTCAATTTCGGTCACGTGATCGGCAAAAGAGCCTGACGAAATGACTCAGACTTAATACACACATGTGCAGTGATCGATGTAGCCCAGACCCTTGCCCACTGCACCACTGCACCCAACACAACAGAAGTTCCATCGCTTATTATGCCCCTACGGGAAATACCGCCACCACCTGGCAGTGTGCCAAATGATCTAGCATATGTTTATGTCCCATGGTCCAGGCAGGACATTAATTGTTTTGCTAGAGACTTTCCCAATCTTAGGGACGAGCCAAAGAAGTGGTACGAAGAATTAAAGCAAATGGCTGCTTTGGGTGGATTATTATGGAGGGATCTGGACACATTGCTTAATATCATTGTCACAAAGGGCCTTTGGGAAGACTGTACAGGGAAGGTTGGGTGGCCAGATGTGGAGCCACCAAGGGGCAAGGGCGGAATGCCAGGTCAAGAAATAGATGAATTATACATGAAGGTGGTAGAACATTTTGAAGGAGTAGGTACCGGAAGATAGGGTTAATTGGAGTAAGATCACAAGTACTAAACAAGAGAAGGACCAAAGTGTGAATACATACTTCGACCGCCTCCTTCAAGTATATAGGCAGAACACTGGATTGAAAAACCCTATGGGGGATGCAATGCCGGCTCTGGTAACCACATTTGTACAAGGTCTCACACAACCTATCAAAACACACTTACAAACTTCTTTTGTCTGCTGGTAGCAAGATCCAATAGAAAAGGTGTTGGCAGCAGCCAGGTACTGCTCAGATTTTCAGTCTAGTGCGCAGGCAATGGAGACAGAAAAATTAAAGAAAGCAAAAGTGAGGCTAATGGTAGCACAAGAACGATTTTACAGCAATAACAGAGGGAGAGAAAGGAGCAGAGGGGGGCACGAGGCACAGGAAGGCAATAGAACAGTAGGGTACCTTCCTTACCCCGCAGATCAGCCTCCCTGCCACCACAAGGAACAGCATGTTTCTATTGTAAGGACCCCAACCATTGGAAAGCAGATTGCCCAATATTGAAGAAAAGGAATGAGCACAATAGGTACACACAGAACAGAGATCAAGAGGACCGACACCAGCACACCAATTACACTCGGCCCAGAGGGTACCAGAACAATGTGCAACAGGAACATAAGCCACAACACCAGTAAGAATGGACAGGAGGGCAGGGGTGGTCACCAGTAGGCAATGACTGGCCGAAACTATCGCCTCCAATCTCATTCTAGGGGTCCCTAAAAGTGGGAAACTGCATAATAGCCCCAGCAAAAGCAGTGCATCAATCCGGACCCTATGTAGAGGGAAAATTCCTGGTTAGGGTTGTTCCATTTCTAATTGATACGGGGGCTCAAAGATCAATGCTGAAGGCACTAACAACGCCAGAGGCTCCACTTTCTAGGATTACGGTAACCGCAGTAGGCATGACTGGACAACCTATTACAGAATACCTTACTGAGCCACTACAGTTTGTAGTAGGAACAATAACAGTGCACCATCAGTGTATCCTTAGCAGATTTTGCCCCGTGAATTTGTTGGGTAGAGATTTGTTATGCAAATTGCAATGCACCATACTCTGTTCACCAACAGGGGTCTTTCTAGAGAGCAAGACCAATGGCCTCATGTTACAAGCCTTCATGACATGCACTGACCCTACAATACCACCAGAACTACGCAACTGTGGGCCGCCTGAAGTCTGGGCCACCAGTGCCAATGACGTAGGGCGAGTATTAAACTACCCACCAGTACAGATAAAACTAAAGCCAGGAGCAATTCTCCCAAGAGTGCCACAATACAAAATTTCTAAAGAGGGGGAGGAACGCATTGCACCAACCATACGGGACCTCTTCAAGCAAGGAATTCTAAGGGAGATTCAATACAGTCTATGTAACACACCCATACTTCTGGTGAAGCAAGCTGCAAAGGGCCCAGACGGGGCCCCTGTCTACAGATTCACACAGGATCTGAGGGAATTGAACAAAATAGTGTTGCCCTCTTTCCCGGTGGTCCCAAACCCAGCAAAAATATTATCCAACATCCCAGTGACAGCCACCACCTTCACAGTGATGGATCTTAGCTCTGCCTTCTTTACCATTCCCTTGCACCCTGACAGCCAACATGTATTTTCCTTTAGTTTCAGACAGAAGAGATTTTGTTGGACGAGGCTCATGCAGGGCTATACAGAGTCACCTTCTATTTTCACACATGCCTTGAAAATGGATTTAGACTCCCTGGTACTTAGGGAGGGATCCACACTTATCCAGTATATTGACGATCTATTATTGGCCTCGCCTTCGAGGGAGGCTGCGTAAAGGACACCATTGCTGTCCTGTGCCACTTAGCACTAAAGGGATACAAAGTCTCCCCCAAGAAGCTACAGTTTTTCCTCACCTCTGTGAAGTATCTAGGCCATTAACTAACAGAAGGCACCCGGAAATTGCTGCCTGACAGAATATCGACCATAACCCATTTTCTCAGACCCCGTACTCAGAAGGAGGTTAGAGCATTCTTAGGAGCAGCAGGATACTGTCATCACTGGATACCCACTTTCTCTCTCATTGCGAAACCCTTGCAGGCACTCACACACAAAGACATACCTGACACTGTACCTTGGTCACAGGAATGTGAGAAAGCTTTCAATGAACTGAAAAGAGGGTTGCGTGAAGCACCAACATTGGGCCTCCCTGATTATAGCAAGGATTTTCACATGTTCTGCTACGAGAAGGGAGGTTGCTCAATGGGGGTCTTGGCTCAGAAACATGGAGCCTTCTACCGCCCAGTGGCATATTACTCTGCCACGCTAGACCCAGTGGCCTCAGGGCTCCCGCCGTGCCTGAAAGCGGTGACAGCCACGGTCCTTGCCGTGGAACAGTCAGACAACTTAGTGTTAGGACACACACTAGTATTACACGTTCCACATGCCGTGGACACACTTCTCACATCTACCAAGACATAGCATCTCACAAATGCACGCCTCACCAGGTATGAGTTGGTACTCTTGACACCCCACATTGTCATCAAGAGATGTACAACCTGAACCCGACGTGTTTGCTACCAACTGAATACGAGCTGGAGGATTTTGAATCAGATGATTCCTTTCATGATTGTGCCGTGGCCATAGATAGGCATACAAAGGTACGCCCAAATCTTAAGGATACACCCTTCCCAGATGCTCAAGGAGATTTGTTTGTAGATGGGTCGTGTCTGAGGGATGACAAAGGAGTGTTACAAGCATCCTATGCAGTGGGCACAGCTACTAAATTATTGGAAGGTGGGAGACTGACCGCAGCGAAGAGTGCACAGGCAGACAAACTCGTGGCACTTACAAGGGCATGTGCGTGGGCTGAAGGGAAGAAAGTGAATATATACACAGACAGCCAGTACGCCTTTGGGGTGGTCCATGATTTTGGCCAGTTGTGGTCCATGAGGGGGTTCCTCACATCAGCTGGCCAGCAGAAACAGCATGCACAATTGATGTGTGTCCTTCTCCGAGCACTGCTACTTCCTTCCAAAGTGGCTATTATAAAATGTGCCACCCACACTTCATCAAAAGACCCCGTTTCCAGAGGCAATGCTTTCATTGATCAAGAAGCAAAGAGAATAGCGCTTATAGGCTGCCAGCTATCAATAATACAATTAGTGGACAGTAAAACAGACACCAGGGATGACAGTGATTACTTATATTTTGACCCCATACAGATTCAGATGAGGGCTGGCAACCGGGAAAAAGAGCAATGGGCCCAACATGGCTGCGTACAATCGAAGGAGGGGTTATGGACAGGACCTAATGGAAGGATATGTTTGCCTACCACCATGCTCCCTTCAATGGCAAGACACTTTCATGGGCCTTCACATGTAGGACGTGATGGCATGATCAGATTGTTTTCCCAATGTTGGTACAACTCCAAATTTCATCAGACAGCAGAAAGACTTTGCAAACAACGTTCTGTCTGTGCTCAATATAACACAGGAAAAGGTACACCAACTGCAC
Organism: Lissotriton vulgaris; assembly: GCF_964263255.1. Classification (NCBI taxonomy): domain Eukaryota; kingdom Metazoa; phylum Chordata; class Amphibia; order Caudata; family Salamandridae; genus Lissotriton; species Lissotriton vulgaris. Next base: position 4,477 of record NW_028251925.1, read on the forward strand.
CTGGCCACTTCCCCTCCCTCATGAACCATTTGAAAGCCTTCAGCTTGATTTTAAAGACATGCCCCCCACCCAGAAATACAAATATGTATTTGTAGTGGTAAGCATGTTCAGTAAATGGACAGAGGCCTACCCAACTAAACATTGTGATGAACAGAGTGTGGCCAAGTGCCTGCTGAAAGAACTACTGCCAAGATTTGGGGTACCCTCCCTCATTGCGTCCGACAATGGGCCAGCATTTATCTCCAATGTAATAAAAGGACTATGTAAGGGGCTTGGGATAACACAGAAACAACACTGTGCTTATCACCAACCAGCCAGCCACAGGCACTGTTGAGAGAAAGAATGGGGTGTTGAAAAATAAAATAGCGAAGATTTGTGCGTCAACAGACCTCTCCTGGGTAGATGCACTGCCCTTAGCACTACTAGCAATGAGAAGTACACCAGACAGGGTAACCAAGCTGAGCCCACACAACATCGTGTTTGGCAGGCCAATGCATATTCCAGGACACATGTCGACTGGCCCCTTGTCAATAACTAATGATTTATTACTTTGCTATTGTAAGAAATTAACAGACATTTTACGTTACCTCCATTGTCAAATGCTGAAATCCCTCCCAGAAGCAGCCACTCCGCCAGCCCATGATCTATAGCCAGGGGAGTGGGTGTGGATAAAGGCCCATACAAGAAGTAACTGCCTACAGCCGAGGTGGAAAGGACCTCTACAGGTTCTTTTGACTACAGCCACAGCGGTGAAGTGCGATGGACTAATGTCGTGGATACACGCGACGCACACGAAGAAGGCAACGCTAGAGGATAGCAAAGGACAGAGTCCACCAACGTCAATACAAACATCAGAAGTACATCGTGGATATAACTTTTGCTCCAATAAACAGAAAGCTGCAGAAGTGGATTGATGATTTACTAACCACTGCCTAATGCAAGGACTCATAACTGCCAGACTTCGATCCGTGTCAATACAAGCCAGTTTCACACTGAACTCTGCCTCGCAGTCGGCCGCAGACGATCGACAAGCGAGGTGGAAGACGCTGAACCACCGGCTCCCGGTTCGCTCTCCCACCCCGCCGCTCCTGCTGTCCCCCAAACAGCGGGGTCTCTACACAACTCCTGGAAGCCACGGGCAGTCATGGGGTAGCCGGGGGCCAAGTGCGGTTGTGTCCGGCATAGCGTGGTTTTCCTCATGGCTTCCTCCCCTAGCGTTGCATCGTGTTGCTCCAACTTTCCGCAACAGTGGCAGCTCCGACATACCTCACGGGGGAACACTTTACAGGTGAGCCTCGAGAGGCAGACGGGTTCCACCGCGGCTAGCAGCACACTGTAAACAGGAAATGGAAACAGCCGAGGCAAGCCACTAGTCAGCGGCTGCGGTGAATGTGTGCCTTCATGAGCCCTGCTCGCCTCCCCTCCATCTGCTTCCTGTTCCCATGCTAGCCGGCTGGAAACCGATTGTGTAAGGTGTTGGGCTTTGGTGGTTCGAGGCAGCAAGGAGACTCTGGGGCAAAGACCAGTGGGACTGCGAGGACCAGCTGCTCGCTCAGTGACGATGTGTGCTTTTCCCGCCCCCACACACAGGTGTATTTATTAGTGCCTCGGGGCCCCCGCTCCGCGGGCGCCGCTTATGTAAGGCATTGGACTTTGGTGGTTCAAAGCAGCAAGGAGACTCTGGGGCAAAGAGCGGCGGGACTGCGAGGACCAGCTGCCCACGCGGCGACGCTGTGTGCTCTTCCCGCCTCTCTCACTCTGACCTATATTTGTGACCTCCCCTTCCGCACCACGGCACGCGCGTGGTTGCGTGCCGTGCGAAGCCCGGGCCAAGGGCGGGCCCGTTATAGCCCGTTAGAGTCCGGACCGGGCCATACCCTTTGGCTTTCAACCATTCCACCGAGGGCGAGGTAAGAAGATCTACAAGTTTAAGAAATGTATTCCTGGTCGGTTGCAACAGATCGAGATGGCTGGCCGCAAGCTGAGGAGTAAAACCATAACTTCGGCCTGCAATACCGTAGGAACATTGGATAATTTTATTATTAGAGCCAGCTCTCTTTTATCCAATGAAACTATCATTCTGGAAAGGCGCCTTTCACAGGAATTGTTAAACGTTAAGATCGTCCTTGGGTCACATCATGAATACAAAGACGCCGGACAGGGGAGTGGATAAAAACATTGTTGGTCGCGAGGAAATGATGGACAATGCAGTACAGGAAGGGGTAGACCCGTCGGAGGGGCACGCTCACATTGTAATCACAATAATCACAATAGTGAACCAAGTGTAGTGGAAGTTAATTCTGTGCCTAATGTCAATGCTGAATTTGTTAATGCTATCCAGGAGAAGAAGAATGGTAGTAATCTAAGGGGGCATCATGAGGGGGCCATACCCAAAAGGAAACGCATTACCCACAAATCAGGCGGGCGAAAGGCTAAGCTCGCTAAACAAATGAGCGGCCAAGAACCCCACGGGATGTCCCCCGTAAGGGTTTCAGTAGTGGCTGCCCCCATAGAGGCAAGTTCCCCTATTTTGAACACGGTCGATGCAAATACTAGCAACTCTGCATCCATGCAAGAAGATCAAGTGATCGCTAAATTGAGTATGATTTGTAAGGCTCTGCTCGGCCCCCTGGAAGCCAGACTAGCCCAGATAGAACTAAGGCTGTCTAGTATAGAGAAGGCTACTGTGTTGGCTGGTGATTGCTTGGAAAGTGTCAAAACGATGCTGAGGGAGGGCGTAAAGGGGACCAAGAAGGGTCAGGGGGTTCCCAAGTTGACATCCCTAATTCCCCAGCAGGCTTAGGAGCTACAGCACAAAGGCCCCCTGCTATTAGTATTACTAATGCCCCGATGCAATCATTGGCGGAGATCCCAAGGACAGAGATTGATTCTGACCAAATCGCCCAAAGGGAAACTCATCCAGTTGGCTGTCTGCCAAACAAGTTGGCAATGAATTTACCTACGGAAGCGAATTCCCATTGTAGTTATATTAACAGGGGTCCCAGTGTTGGAGGCTTCAGCCAGGGAATCCTTCCAGTCATTGAAAAATAAGGTCATTAGCTGGCTGAGTAAGAATAGGCCTCTCTTCCCCAAATCTCCAGTGAGATCTTGATGGCTCTCAGGATGCAGTGGATAGGCAACACTACTAAAAATATCAATGGGGACTGTGTTTTGGTAAATTTTCGAGATCCGAGAACAGTCTCCCACATATGCTCCTGGCCATATCGAGACCTTGATACTGTTATTCAGTCCCTCCCTTTGTCTTTCTTCTACCGGCCTGGTTCTTGGAGTCCGAGTGGGGAGGTGGAGGATGGTTGGACGAGAGTGGGTTCTAGGGGTGGGAGTGGTAGGATCGGGGATGGGAATGCTAATATTTACCTACCAGGCACCCTCCTGAGCCGTAATCGTTTTAGCCCCCTGGACATGGTCGATTGACGCCCCCCCTATGTGGTGTGGGAGGGTGGTCTGGAACAAATAGGCCGCAGCAACATGACAAAACCTAGGCGGCCTCATATAATGAACCTTGACGTGGATCGCTGTAGTACCAGCGAACGCACCAGGCAGGCTGAGAGTAATAACAAAACAGTTATAAACAACGCAGAATTTCATCCCTGTACTCTTACTCTTCAGCCTACCTAGCCGGAAGGCCAACCTTCTCTTGATGTGGCACAGGAGGCTGTGGAGCCCACTACGGGAGATTCGAACGGGGACAGGAGGGGTACCGCTAATCATACTAATCAGGGCCCTTTAACAATATTGTCATGGAATCTGGCAGGCCTTTGTAACAAGATTGATTGCCCAGAATGGGGAGCATTTATAGATGGGAACGATGTGTGTCTTTTCCAAGAAACATGGGCCAGAGAGGACAAGTCACATACTGGCTATGCCTCCTTCTCCATACCAGCGACATGGAGGGGAAGGGACGTTTGGGTGGGTTCCCACCTAGGCTGCACGACCAAGACCCTCAACACATTATCTGATGACGTCCAGTGTGTACTTCTGGAGTCGACCAATGGCTCGAAGCTTGCATTGGTCAATATATATTCTAGAGCAATGGGTGTCACCACGGAGTCTAAAACAGTTGAGGAGCTGTCCTCATTTATAAGATCCATCCCCAGCAGTGCCCAGCTTGTGATTGGGGGTGACCTCAATTGCCACTTCGAGCCACTGGCAGGCCTGCTAGATGGAGGCCTTCTGGAGGAGGACGTGCGCTGGGCAATAGCGATACTGGAGGTTCCATTTCCTTGGCCATGGACACCACTGTCGGTCCAAATTATGTCATTAACACTCAAGCACTCCATTAGGGCATGCATTGGGCATGTCAAATCAGATCTCCCCCCAAAATGTACTTTTACCAAATTGGGCCATGAGTCTCATCTGGATTACATATTTGTGGAATCTCGATTTTGGGCTACGATTTCTTTGTAATTCCACGAAACGATAGTGACCACAACGCCCTAAGTCTAAAAATTATCATGCCTGGTGTCGCAGAGGAGACTCTGGATGTCAGTGGTGCCCCGGACCCGAGAATGCTCCTACTAATGGTAGGAGAAGAATAAAGTGGGCGAAAATAGTGGAAAGGCCAGAGCGAGTTTCGGAGCTTTATGCTCTAATTTTTCCTATTTTAGATGAGACCAGTGCTGCAATTAATGAGGAGCACACTCTGGACATTTTCTGCAAGGTAGTAACCCTATATGAACAGTTAATAAACAAATTATCAGATGTGTTCTACCCTACATTGTTAAGCGGCCAATAAAGGGTAATAGGTTTACTTGGTACAACTCCGCCTTTAGAAGAGCAAAGACCGAATTTGTTTCTGCCATAAAACACAAGGCTGCGAAGTTAGTAGTACAGACCCTGAGAGCTAATTATAAGAGCATAATGAAGTGCGCAAGAGAGGAATGGGACCATGACAAATTGACAGGCCTATCCAATGCGCTTGCAGCCAGAGACCTACGTAAATTCTGGTAAATTGTAAATACAGGCTCGGCAGAGCTAGCTGCAGCGGTGAAGGCAAAGATAGCTGAAAGTGTTTGGGAAGAACACTTCCGAACCCTGTACGCACTAGGACCCACTAACCTGGAGGGAGATTAAGGGGTGGTGCTGCCAGACCAAATACGGCATTCAGATGCTATTGAATTCACGGTGAAGGAGGTCAGTGATGTAATCTCCAAACTGGTAGTGGGGAAAGCCCCGGGGCTGGATAAGCTCCCGGGTGATCTTTTCAAACATCATCCCGCAGTATGGGCCCCATACCTCTTAGTTATTTACAACGCAGTCCTGAGAGGGATGCCAATACCCAGTACTTGGCTGGGCGCAGAGATTGTGCCTATCTTCAAGAAAGGTTCACCTCTGCTCCCAGCCAACTACAGGCCGATCAGTTTGATCGATGTTCCGCAAAAGATCTTTGGCAGGGTAATACTGGACCACCTCCATGACTGGATGGAGGAAAATTCCATACTAAGCCCCTACCAGGCAGGGTTCAGAAATAATATATCTACAATGGACCAGATTCTCCGGCTGAACATGCTGTTCTGGAAGTCAGTCAAGATCGAAGGGGGAAGCCTTTACAGGGTTTTCGTGGATTTGCGAACAGCCTTCGACTTGGTCCCAAGATGTAAGTTGGGTTCGATAGGTCACACACCACTCCACCAACCAGCGGGTAACCCAGGAGCATCACTGTAAATGCAGTTTCTTTAAGCGAGTGCGATTTTCAAAAGTTCCGAAGTATAAATGCAAAAGTGCAGGCCAACTCTGGACACCGGTGTTTCAGGATTATTGTCCTTCATCAGCAGAGTGTAGGTAGATTTTCAGGGGTTTTCTGTGCAGGCTGCCAAAGTGTCATCAGGTTCAGTACCTCTCAGGGCACGTGGGTGCGTAACCTGAGCTCGTCAGCTCAAAGGCTCGAGGGAGCCATATTTAAGAAGGGTTCGATAGGTCGCACACCACTCCACCAACCAGCGGGTAACCCCAGGAGCATCACGGTAAATGCAGTTTCTTTAAGCGAGTGCGCTGTTCAAAAGTTCCGAAGTATAAATGCCAAGTTGCAGGCCAACTCTGGACACCGGTGTTTCAGGATTATTGTCCTTCATCAGCAGAGTGTAGGTAGATTTTCAGGGGTTTGCTGTGCAGGCTGCCAAAGTGTCATCAGGTTCAGTACATCTCAGGGCGCGTGGGTGCGTAACCTGAGCTCGTCAGCTCAAAGGCTCGAGGGAGCCATATTAAAGTAGGGTTCGATAGGTCGCACTCCAGTCCACCAACCAGCGGGTAACCCCAGGAGCATCACGGTAAATGCAGTTTCTTTAAGCGAGTGCGCTTTTCAAAAGTTCCGAAGTATAAATGCAAAGTTGCAGGCCAACTCTGGACACCGTGTTTCAGGATTATTGTCCTTCATCAGCAGAGTGTAGGTAGATTTTCAGGGGTTTGCTGTGCAGGCTGCCAAAGTGTCATCAGGTTCAGTACCTCTCAGGGCGCGTGGGTGCGTAACCTGAGCTCGTCAGCGCAAAAGCTCCAGGGAGCCATATTTAAGTAGGGTTCGATAGGTCGCACACCACTCCACCAACCAGCTGGAAACCCCAGGAGCATCCCAGTAAATGCAGTTTCTTTAAGCGAGTGTGCTTTTCAAAAGTTCCGAAGTATAAATGCAAAGTTGCAGGCCAACTCTGGACACCGGTGTTTCAGGATTATTGTCCTTCATCAGCAGAGTGTAGGTAAATTTTCAGGCATTTGTTGTGCAGGCCGCCAAAGTGTCATCAGGTTCAGTACCTCTCAGGGCGCGTGGGTGCATAACCTGAGCTCGTCAGCTCAAAGGCTCGAGGGAGACACATTTAAGTAGGGTTCGATAGGTCGCACACCACTCCACCAACCAGCGGGTAACCCCAGGAGCATCACAGTAAATGCAGTTTCTTTAAGCGAGTGCGCTTTTCAAAAGTTCCGAAGTATAAATGCAAAGTTGCAGGCCAACTCTGGACACCGGTGTTTCAGGATTATTGTCCTTCATCAGCAGAGTGTAGGTAGATTTTCAGGGGTTTGCTGTGCAGGCTGCCAAAGTGTCATCAGGTTCAGTACCTCTCAGGGCGCGTGGGTGCGTAACCTGAGCTCGTCAGCTCAAAGGCTCGAGGGAGCCATATTTAAGTAGGGTTCGATAGGTCGCACACCACTCCACCAACCAGCTGGAAACCCCAGGAGCATCCCAGTAAATGCAGTTTCTTTAAGCGAGTGCGCTTTTCAAAAGTTCCGAAGTATAAATGCAAAGTTGCAGGCCAACTCTGGACACCGGTGTTTCAGGATTATTGTCCTTCATCAGCAGAGTGTAGGTAGATTTTCAGGCATTTGTTGTGCAGGCCGCCAAAGTGTCATCAGGTTCAGTACCTCTCAGGGCGCGTGGGTGCGTAACCTGAGCTCGTCAGCTCAAAGGCTCGAGGGAGCCATATTAAAGTAGGGTTCGATAGGTCGCACTCCAGTCCACCAACCAGCGGGTAACCCCAGGAGCATCACGGTAAATGCAGTTTCTTTAAGCGAGTGCGCTTTTCAAAAGTTCCGAAGTATAAATGCAAAGTTGCAGGCCAACTCTGGACACCGTGTTTCAGGATTATTGTCCTTCATCAGCAGAGTGTAGGTAGATTTTCAGGGGTTTGCTGTGCAGGCTGCCAAAGTGTCATCAGGTTCAGTACCTCTCAGGGCGCGTGGGTGCGTAACCTGAGCTCGTCAGCGCAAAAGCTCCAGGGAGCCATATTTAAGTAGGGTTCGATAGGTCGCACACCACTCCACCAACCAGCTGGAAACCCCAGGAGCATCCCAGTAAATGCAGTTTCTTTAAGCGAGTGTGCTTTTCAAAAGTTCCGAAGTATAAATGCAAAGTTGCAGGCCAACTCTGGACACCGGTGTTTCAGGATTATTGTCCTTCATCAGCAGAGTGTAGGTAAATTTTCAGGCATTTGTTGTGCAGGCCGCCAAAGTGTCATCAGGTTCAGTACCTCTCAGGGCGCGTGGGTGCATAACCTGAGCTCGTCAGCTCAAAGGCTCGAGGGAGACAAATTTAAGTAGGGTTCGATAGGTCGCACACCACTCCACCAACCAGCGGGTAACCCCAGGAGCATCACAGTAAATGCAGTTTCTTTAAGCGAGTGCGCTTTTCAAAAGTTCCGAAGTATAAATGCAAAGTTGCAGGCCAACTCTGGACACCGGTGTTTCAGGATTATTGTCCTTCATCAGCAGAGTGTAGGTAGATTTTCAGGGGTTTGCTGTGCAGGCTGCCAAAGTGTCATCAGGTTCAGTACCTCTCAGGGCGCGTGGGTGCGTAACCTGAGCTCGTCAGCTCAAAGGCTCGAGGGAGCCATATTTAAGTAGGGTTCGATAGGTCGCACACCACTCCACCAATCAGCTGGAAACCCCAGGAGCATCCCAGTAAATGCAGTTTCTTTAAGCGAGTGCGCTTTTCAAAAGTTCCGAAGTATAAATGCAAAGTTGCAGGCCAACTCTGGACACCGGTGTTTCAGGATTATTGTCCTTCATCAGCAGAGTGTAGGTAGATTTTCAGGCATTTGTTGTGCAGGCCGCCAAAGTGTCATCAGGTTCAGTACCTCTCAGGGCGCGTGGGTGCATAACCTGAGCTCGTCAGCTCAAAGGCTCGAGGGAGACACATTTAAGTAGGGTTCGATAGGTCGCACACCACTCCACCAACCAGCGGGTAACCCCAGGAGCATCACAGTAAATGCAGTTTCTTTAAGCGAGTGCGCTTTTCAAAAGTTCCGAAGTATAAATGCAAAGTTGCAGGCCAACTCTGGACACCGGTGTTTCAGGATTATTGTCCTTCATCAGCAGAGTGTAGGTAGATTTTCAGGGGTTTGCTGTGCAGGCTGCCAAAGTGTCATCAGGTTCAGTACCTCTCAGGGCGCGTCGGTGCGTAACCTGAGCTCGTCAGCTCAAAGGCTCGAGGGAGCCATATTTAAGTAGGGTTCGATAGGTCGCACACCACTCCACCAACCAGCGGGTAACCCCAGGAGCATCACGGTAAATGCAGTTTCTTTAAGCGAGTTCGCTTTTCAAAAGTTCCGAAGTATAAATGCAAAGTTGCAGGCCAACTCTGGACACCGGTGTTTCAGGATTATTGTCCTTCATCAGCAGAGTGTATGTAGATTTTCAGGCGTTTGCTGTCCAGGCTGCCAAAGTGTCATCAGGTTCAGAACCTCTCAGGGCGCGTGGGTGCGTAACCTGAGCTCGTCAGCTCAAAGGCTCGAGGAAGCCATATTTAAGTAGGGTTCGATAGGTCGCACACCACTCCACCAACCAGCGGGTAGCCCCAGGAGCATCACGGTAAATGCAGTTTCTTTAAGTGAGTGCGCTTTTCAAAATTTCCGAAGTATAAATGCAAAGTTGCAGGCCAACTCTGGACACCGGTGTTTCAGGATTATTGTCCTTCATCAGCAGATTGTAGATAGATTTTCAGGGGTTTGCTGTGAGGGCTGCCAAAGTGTCATCAGGTTCAGTACCTCTCAGGGCGCGTGGGTGCGTAACCTGAGCTCGTCAGCTCAAAGGCTCGAGGGAGCCATATTTAAGTAGGGTTCGATAGGTCGCACACCACTCCACCAACCAGCGGGTAACCCCAGGAGCATCACAGTAAATGCAGTTTCTTTAAGCGAGTGCGCTTTTCAAATGTTCCGAAGTATAAATGCAAAGTTGCAGGCCAACTCTGGACACCGGTGTTTAAGGATTATTGTCCTTCATCAGCAGAGTGTAGGTAGATTTTCAGGGGTTTGCTGTGCAGGCTGCCAAAGTGTCATCAGGTTCAGTACCTCTCAGGGTGTGTGGGTGCGTAACCTGAGCTCGTCAGCTCAAAGATTCGAGGGAGCCATATTTAAGTAGGGTTCGATAGGTCGCACACCACTCCACCAACCAGTGGGTAACCCCAGGGGCATCACGGTAAATGCAGTTTCTTTAAGCGAGTGCGCTTTTCAAAAGTTCCGAAGTATAAATGCAAATTTGCAGGTCAACTCTGGACACCGGTGTTTCAGGATTATTGTCCTTCATCAGCAGAGTGTAGGTAGATTTTCAGGCATTTGTTGTGCAGGCCGCCAAAGTGTCATCAGGTTCAGTACCTCTCAGGGCGCGTGGGTGCATAACCTGAGCTCGTCAGCTCAAAGGCTCGAGGGAGCCACATTTAAGTAGGGTTCGATAGGTCGCACACCACTCCAACAACCAGCGGGTAACCCCAGGAGCATCACAGTAAATGCAGTTTCTTTAAGCGATTGCGCTTTTCAAAAGTTCTGAAGTATAAATGCAATGTTGCAGGCCAACTCTGGACACCGGTGTTTCAGGATTATTGTCCTTCATCAGCAGAGTGTAGGTAGATTTTTAGGGGTTTGCTGTGCAGGCTGCCAAAGTGTCATCAGGTTCAGTACCTCTCAGGGCGCGTGGGTACGTAACCTGAGCTCGTCAGCTCAAAGGCTCGAGGGAGCCTTATTTAAGTAGGGTTCGATAGGTCGCACACCACTCCACCAACCAGCGGGTAACCCCAGGAGCATCACAGTAAATGCAGTTTCTTTAAGCGATTGCGCTTTTCAAAAGTTCTGAAGTATAAATGCAATGTTGCAGGCCAACTCTGGACACCGGTGTTTCAGGATTATTGTCCTTCATCAGCAGAGTGTAGGTAGATTTTTAGGGGTTTGCTGTGCAGGCTGCCAAAGTGTCATCAGGTTCAGTACCTCTCAGGGTGCGTGGGTGCGTAACTTGAGCTCAAAAGCTCAAAAGCTCGAGGGAGCCATATTTAAGTAGGGTTCGATAGGTCGCACACCACTCCACCAACCAGCGGGAAACCCCAGGAGCATCACAGTAGATGCAGTTTCTTTAAGCGAGTGCGCTTTTCAAAAGTTCCGAAGTATAAATGCAAAGTTGCAGGCCAACTCTGGACACCGGTGTATCAGGATTATTGTCCTTCATCAGCAGAGTGTAGGTAGATTTTCAGGCATTTGTTGTGCAGGCCGCCAAAGTGTCATCAGGTTCAGTACCTCTCAGGGCGCGTGGGTGCAAAACCTGAGCTCGTCAGCTCAAAGGCTCGAGGGAGCCACATTTAAGTAGGGTTCGATAGGTCGCACACCACTCCAACAACCAGCGGGTAACCCCAGGAGCATCACAGTAAATGCAGTTTCTTTAAGCGATTGCGCTTTTCAAAAGTTGTGAAGTATAAATGCAATGTTGCAGGCCAACTCTGGACACCGGTGTTTCAGGATTATTGTCCTTCATCAGCAGAGTGTAGGTAGATTTTTAGGGGTTTGCTGTGCAGGCTGCCAGAGTGTCATCAGGTTCAGTACCTCTCAGGGCGCGTGGGTGCGTAACCTGAGCTCGTCAGCTCAAAGGCTCGAGGGAGCCTTATTTAAGTAGGGTTCGATAGGTCGCACACCACTCCACCAACCAGCGGGTAACCCCAGGAGCATCACGTTAAATGCAGTTTCTTTAAGCAAGTGCGCTTTTAAAAAGTTCTGAAGTATAAATCCAAAGTTGCAGGCCAACTCTGGACACCGGTGTTTCAGGATTATTGTCCTTCATCAGCAGAGTGTAGGTAGATTTTCAGGGGTTTGCTGAGCAGGCTGCCAAAGTGTCATCAGGTTCAGTACCTCTCAGGGCGCGTGGGTGCGTAACCTGAGCTCGTCAGCTCAAAGACTCGAGGGAGCCATATTTAAGTAGGGTTCGATAGGTCGCACACCACTCCACCAACCAGCGGGTAACCCCAGGAGCATCACAGTAAATGCAGTTTCTTTAAGCTAGTGCGCTTTTCAAAAGTTCAGAAGTATAAATGCAACGTTGCAGGCCAACTCTGGACACCGGTGTTTCAGGATTATTGTCCTTCATCAGCAGAGTGTAGGTAGATTTTCAGGGGTTTGCTGTGCAGGCTGCCAAAGTGTCATCAGGTTCAGTACCTCTCAGGGCGCGTGGGTGCGTAACCTCAGCTCGTCAGCTCAAAGGCTCGAGGGAGCCAAATTTAAGTAGGGTTTGATAGGTCGCACACCACTCCACCAACCAGCGGTTAACCTCAGGAGCATCACGGTAAATGCAGTTTATTTAAGCGAGTGCGCTTTTCAAAAGTTCCGAAGTATAAATGCAAAGTTGCAGGCCAACTCTGGACACCGGTGTTTCAGGATTATTGTCCTTCATCAGCAGAGTGTAGGTAGATTTTCAGGGGTTTGCTGTGCAGGCTGCCAAAGTGTCATCAGGTTCAGTACCTCTCAGGGCGCGTGGGTGCGTAACCTGAGCTCGTCAGCTCAAAGGCTCGAGGGAGCCATATTTAAGTAGGGTTCGATAGGTCGCACACCACTCCACCAACCAGCGGGTAACCCCAGGAGCATCACAGTAAATGCAGTTTCTTTAAGCGAGTGCGCTTTTCAAAAGTTCCGAAGTAAAAATGCAACGTTGCAGGCCAACTCTGGACACCGGTGTTTCAGGATTATTGTCCTTTATCAGCAGAGTGAAGGTAGATTTTCAGGGGTTTGCTGTGCAGGCTGCAAAAGTGTCATCAGGTTCAGTACCTCTCAGGGCGCGTGGGTGCGTAACCTGAGCTCGTCAGCACAAAGGCTCGAGGGAGCCATATTTAAGTAGGGTTTGATAGGTCGCACACCACTCCACCAACCAGCGGTTAACCCCAGGAGCATCACGGTAAATGCAGTTTATTTAAGCGAGTGCGATTTTCAAAAGTTCCGAAGTATAAATGCATAGTTGCAGGCCAACTCTGGACACCGGTGTTTCAGGATTATTGTCCTTCATCAGCAGAGTGTAGGTAGATTTTCAGGGGTTTGCTGTGCAGGCTGCCAAAGTGTCATCAGGTTCAGTACCTCTCAGGGCGTGTGGGTGCGTAACCTGAGCTCGTCAGCTCAAAGGCTCGAGGGAGCCATATTTAAGTAGGGTTCGATAGGTCGCACACCACTCCACCAACCAGCGGGTAACCCCAGGAGCATCACGGTAAATGCAGTTTCTTTAAGCGAGTTCGCTTTTCAAAAGTTCCGAAGTATAAATGCAAAGTTGCAGGCCAACTCTGGACACCGGTGTTTCAGGATTATTGTCCTTCATCAGCAGGGTGTATGTAGATTTTCAGGCGTTTGCTGTGCAGGCTGCCAAAGTGTCATCAGGTTCAGTACCTCTCAGGGCGCGTGGGTGCGTAACCTGAGCTCGTCAGCTCAAAGGCTTAAAGAAGCCATATTTAAGTAGGGTCCGATAGGTCGCACCCCACTCCACCAACCAGCGGGTAGCCCCAGGAGCATCACGGTAAATGCAGTTTCTTTAAGTGAGTGCGCTTTTCAAAATTTCCGAAGTATAAATGCAAAGTTGCAGGCCAACTCTGGACACCGGTGTTTCAGGATTATTGTCCTTCATCAGCAGAGTGTAGATAGATTTTCAGGGGTTTGCTGTGCAGGCTGCCAAAGTGTCATCAGGTTCAGTACCTCTCAGGGCGCGTGGGTGCGTAACCTGAGCTCGTCAGCTCAAAGGCTCGAGGGAGCCATATTTAAGTAGGGTTCGATAGGTCGCACACCACTCCACCAACCAGCGGGTAACCCCAGGAGCATCACGGTAAATGCAGTTTCTTTAAGCGAGTGCGCTTTTCAAAAGTTCCGAAGTATAAATGCAAAGTTGCAGGCCAACTCTGGACACTGGTGTTTAAGGATTATTGTCCTTCATCAGCAGAGTGTAGGTAGATTTTCAGGGGTTTGCTGTGCAGGCTGCCAAAGTGTCATCAGGTTCAGTACCTCTCAGGGCGCGTGGGTGCGTAACCTGAGCTCGTCAGCACAAAGGCTCGAGGGAGCCATATTTAAGTAGGGTTCGATAGGTCGCACACCACTCCACCAACCGCGGGTAACCCCAGGAGCATCACGGTAAATGCAGTTTCTTTAAGCGAGTGCGCTTTTCAAAAGTTCCGAAGTATAAATGCAAAGTTGCAGGCCAACTCTGGACACCGGTGTTTCAGGATTATTGTCCTTACTCAGCAGAGTGTAGGTAGATTTTCAGGGGTTTGCTGGGCAGGCTGCCAAAGTGTCATCAGGTTCAGTACCTCTCAGGGCGCGTGGGTGCGTAACTTGAGCTCGTCAGCTCAAAAGCTCGAGGGAGCCATATTTAAGTAGGGTTCGATAGGTCGCACACCACTCCACCAACCAGCGGGAAACCCCAGGAGCATCACTGTAGATGCAGTTTCTTTAAGCGAGTGCGCTTTTCAAAAGTTCCGAAGTATAAATGCAAAGTTGCAGGCCAACTCTGGACACCGGTGTTTAAGGATTATTGTCCTTCATCAGCAGAGTGTAGGTAGATTTTCAGGCATTTGTTGTGCAGGCCGCCAAAGTGTCATCAGGTTCAGTACCTCTCAGGGCGCGTGGGTGCATAACCTGAGCTCGTCAGCTCAAAGGCTCGAGGGAGCCACATTTAAGTAGGGTTCGATAGGTCGCACACCACTCCACCAACCAGCGGGAAACCCCAGGAGCATCACGGTAAATGCAGTTTCTTTAAGCGAGTGCGCTTTTCAAAAGTTCCGAAGTATAAATGCAAAGTTGCAGGCCAACTCTGGACACCAGTGTTTCAGGATTATTGTCCTTCATCAGCAGAGTGTAGGTATATTTTCAGGCATTTGTTGTGCCGGCCGCCAAAGTGTCATCAGGTTCAGTACCTCTCAGGGCGCGTGGGTGCATATCCTGAGCTCGTCAGCTCAAAGGCTCGAGGGAGCCACATTTAAGTAGGGTTCAATAGGTCGCACACCACTCCACCAACCAGCGGGTAACCCCAGGAGCATCACAGTAATTGCAGTTTCTTTAAGCGAGTGCGCTTTTCAAAAGTTCCGAAGTATAAATGCAAAGTTGCAGGCCAACTCTGGACACCGGCGTTTCAGGATTATTGTCCTTCATCAGCAGATTGTAGGTAGATTTTCAGGGGTTTGCTGTGCAGGCTGCCAAAGTGTCATCAGGTTCAGTACCTCTCAGGGCACGTGGGTAGGTAACCTGAGCTCATCAGCTCAAAGGCTCGAGGGAGCCATATTTAAGTAGGGTTCGATAGGTCGCACACAACTCCACCAACCAGCGGGTAACCCCAGGGGCATCACAGTAAATGCAGTTTCTTTAAGCGAGTGCGCTTTTCAAAAGTTCCGAAGTAAAAATGCAAAGTTGCAGGCCAACTCTGGACACCGGTGTTTCAGGATTATTGTCCTTCATCAGCAGAGTGAAGGTAGATTTTCAGGGGTTTGCTGTGCAGGCTGCAAAAGTGTCATCAGGTTCAGTACCTCTCAGGGCGCGTGGGTGCGTAACCTGAGCTCGTCAGCACAAAGGCTCGAGGGAGCCATATTTAAGTAGGGTTTGATAGGTCGCACACCACTCCACCAACCAGCGGTTAACCCCAGGAGCATCACGGTAAATGCAGTTTATTTAAGCGAGTGCGCTTTTCAAAAGTTCCGAAGTATAAATGCATAGTTGCAGGCCAACTCTGGACACCGGTGTTTCAGGATTATTGTCCTTCATCAGCAGAGTGTAGGTAGATTTTCAGGGGTTTGCTGTGCAGGGTGCCAATGTGTCATCAGGTTGAGTACCTCTCAGGGCGCGTGGGTGCGTAAACTTGGGCTCGTCAGCTCAAAGGCTCAAAGGAGCCATATTTAAGTAGGGTTCGATAGGTCGCACACCACTCCACCAACCAGCGGGTAACCCCAGGAGCATCACGGTAAATGCAGTTTCTTTAAGCGAGTTCGCTTTTCAAAAGTTCCGAAGTATAAATGCAAAGTTGCAGGCCAACTCTGGACACCGGTGTTTCAGGATTATTGTCCTTCATCAGCAGAGTGTATGTAGATTTTCAGGCGTTTGCTGTGCAGGCTGCCAAAGTGTCATCAGGTTCAGTACCTCTCAGGGCGCGTGGGTGCGTAACCTGAGCTCGTCAGCTCAAAGGCTCAAAGAAGCCATATTTAAGTAGGGTTCGATAGGTCGCACACCACTCCACCAACCAGCGGGTAGCCCCAGGAGCATCACGGTAAATGCAGTTTCTTTAAGTGAGTGCACTTTTCAAAATTTCCGAAGTATAAATGCAAAGTTGCAGGCCAACTCTGGACACCGGTGTTTCAGGATTATTGTCCTTCATCAGCAGAGTGTAGATAGATTTTCAGGGGTTTGCTGTGCAGGCTGCCAGAGTGTCATCAGGTTCAGTACCTCTCAGGGCGCGTGGGTGCGTAACCTGAGCTCGTCAGCTCAAAGGCTCGAGGGAGCCATATTTAAGTAGGGTTCGATAGGTCGCACACCACTCCACCAACCAGCGGGTAACCCCAGGAGCATCACAGTAAATGCAGTTTCTTTAAGCGAGTGCGCTTTTCAAAAGTTCCGAAGTATAAATGCAAAGTTGCAGGCCAACTCTGGACACCGGTGTTTAAGGATTATTGTCCTTCATCAGCAGAGTGTAGGTAGATTTTCAGGGGTTTGCTGTGCAGGCTGCCAAAGTGTCATCAGGTTCAGTACCTCTCAGGGTGTGTGGGTGCGTAACCTGAGCTCGTCAGCTCAAAGATTCGAGGGAGCCATATTTAAGTAGGGTTCGATAGGTCGCACACCACTCCACCATCCAGCGGGTAACCCCAGGAGCATCACAGTAAATGCAGTTTCTTTAAGCGAGTGCGCTTTTCAAAAGTTCCGAAGTATAAATGCAAAGTTGCAGGCCAACTCTGGACAACGGTGTTTCAGCATTATTGTCCTTCATCAGCAGAGTGTAGGTAGATTTTCAGGGGTTTGCTGTGTAGGTTGCCAAAGTATCATTAGGTTCAGTACCTCTCAGGGCGCGTGGGTGCGTAACCTGAGCTCGTCAGCTCAAAGGCTCGAGGGAGCCATATTTAAGTAGGGTTCGATAGGTCGCACACCACTCCACCAACCAGCGGGTAACCCCAGGAGCATCACGGTAAATGCAGTTTCTTTAAGCGAGTGCGCTTTTCAAAAGTTCCGAAGTATAAATGCAAAGTTGCAGGCCAACTCTGGACACCGGTGTTTCAGGATTATTGTCCTTCCTCAGCAGAGTGTAGGTAGATTTTCAGGGGTTTGCTGGGCAGGCTGCCAAAGTGTCATCAGGTTCAGTACCTCTCAGGGCGCGTGGGTGCGTAACTTGAACTCGTCAGCTCAAAAGCTCGAGGGAGCCATATTTAAGTAGGGTTTGATAGGTCGCACACCACTCCACCAACCAGCGGAAAACCCCAGGAGCATCACGGTAGATGCAGTTTCTTTAAGCGAGTGCGCTTTTCAAAAGTTCCGAAGTATAAATGCAAAGTTGGGGGCCAACTCTGGACACCGGTGTTTCAGGATTATTGTCCTTCATCAGCAGAGTGTAGGTAGATTTTCAGGCATTTGTTGTGCAGGCCGCCAAAGTGTCATCAGGTTCAGTACCTCTCAGGGTGCGTGGGTGCATAACCTGAGCTCGTCAGCTCAAAGGCTCGAGGGAGCCACATTTAAGTAGGGTTCGATAGGTCGCACACCACTCCAACAACCAGCGGGTAACCCCAGGAGCATCACAGTAAATGCAGTTTCTTTAAGCGATTGCGCTTTTCAAAAGTTCTGAAGTATAAATGCAATGTTGCAGGCCAACTCTGGACACCGGTGTTTCAGGATTATTGTCCTTCATCAGCAGAGTGTAGGTAGATTTTTAGGGGTTTGCTGTGCAGGCTGCCAAAGTGTCATCAGGTTCAGTACCTCTCAGGGCGCGTGGGTGCGTAACCTGAGCTCGTCAGCTCAAAGGCTCGAGGGAGCCTTATTTAAGTAGGGTTCGATAGGTCGCACGCCACTCCACCAACCAGCGGGTAACCCCAGGAGCATCACAGCAAATGCAGTTTCTTTAAGCGATTGCGCTTTTCAAAAGTTCTGAAGTATAAATGCAATGTTGCAGGCCAACTCTGGACACCGGTGTTTCAGGATTATTGTCCTTCATCAGCAGAGTGTAGGTAGATTTTTAGGGGTTTGCTGTGCAGGCTGCCAAAGTGTCATCAGGTTCAGTACCTCTCAGGGCGCGTGGGTGCAAAACCTGAGCTCGTCAGCTCAAAGGCTCGAGGGAGCCACATTTAAGTAGGGTTTGATAGGTCGCACACAACTCCAACAACCAGCGGGTAACCCCAGGAGCATCACAGTAAATGCAGTTTCTTTAAGCGATTGCGCTTTTCAAAAGTTGTGAAGTATAAATGCAATGTTGCAGGCCAACTCTGGACACCGGTGTTTCAGGATTATTGTCCTTCATCAGCAGAGTGTAGGTAGATTTTTAGGGGTTTGCTGTGCAGGCTGCCAGAGTGTCATCAGGTTCAGTACCTCTCAGGGCGCGTGGGTGCGTAACCTGAGCTCGTCAGCTCAAAGGCTCGAGGGAGCCTTATTTAAGTAGGGTTCGATAGGTCGCACACCACTCCACCAACCAGCGGGTAACCCCAGGAGCATCACGTTAAATGCAGTTTCTTTAAGCAAGTGTGCTTTTAAAAAGTTCTGAAGTATAAATCCAAAGTTGCAGGCCAACTCTGGACACCGGTGTTTCAGGATTATTGTCCTTCATCAGCAGAGTGTAGGTAGATTTTCAGGGGTTTGCTGAGCAGGCTGCCAAAGTGTCATCAGGTTCAGTACCTCTCAGGGCGCGTGGGTGCGTAACCTGAGCTCGTCAGCTCAAAGACTCGAGGGAGCCATATTTAAGTAGGGTTCGATAGGTCGCACACCACTCCACCAACCAGCGGGTAACCCCAGGAGCATCACAGTAAATGCAGTTTCTTTAAGCTAGTGCGCTTTTCAAAAGTTCAGAAGTATAAATGCAACGTTGCAGGCCAACTCTGGACACCGGTGTTTCAGGATTATTGTCCTTCATCAGCAGAGTGTAGGTAGATTTTCAGGGGTTTGCTGTGCAGGCTGCCAAAGTGTCATCAGGTTCAGTACCTCTCAGGGCGCGTTGGTGCGTAACCTCAGCTCGTCAGCTCAAAGGCTCGAGGGAGCCAAATTTAAGTAGGGTTTGATAGGTCGCACACCACTCCACCAACCAGCGGGTAACCCCAGGAGCATCACAGTAAATGCAGTTTCTTTAAGCGAGTGCGCTTTTCAAAAGTTCCGAAGTAAAAATGCAACGTTGCAGGCCAACTCTGGACACCGGTGTTTCAGGATTATTGTCCTTTATCAGCAGAGTGAAGGTAGATTTTCAGGGGTTTGCTGTGCAGGCTGCAAAAGTGTCATCAGGTTCAGTACCTCTCAGGGCGCGTGGGTGCGTAACCTGAGCTCGTCAGCACAAAGGCTCGAGGGAGCCATATTTAAGTAGGGTTTGATAGGTCGCACACCACTCCACCAACCAGCGGTTAACCCCAGGAGCATCACGGTAAATGCAGTTTATTTAAGCGAGTGCGATTTTCAAAAGTTCCGAAGTATAAATGCATAGTTGCAGGCCAACTCTGGACACCGGTGTTTCAGGATTATTGTCCTTCATCAGCAGAGTGTAGGTAGATTTTCAGGGGTTTGCTGTGCAGGCTGCCAAAGTGTCATCAGGTTCAGTACCTCTCAGGGCGTGTGGGTGCGTAACCTGAGCTCGTCAGCTCAAAGGCTCGAGGGAGCCATATTTAAGTAGGGTTCGATAGGTCGCACACCACTCCACCAACCAGCGGGTAACCCCAGGAGCATCACGGTAAATGCAGTTTCTTTAAGCGAGTTCGCTTTTCAAAAGTTCCGAAGTATAAATGCAAAGTTGCAGGCCAACTCTGGACACCGGTGTTTCAGGATTATTGTCCTTCATCAGCAGGGTGTATGTAGATTTTCAGGCGTTTGCTGTGCAGGCTGCCAAAGTGTCATCAGGTTCAGTACCTCTCAGGGCGCGTGGGTGCGTAACCTGAGCTCGTCAGCTCAAAGGCTCAAAGAAGCCATATTTAAGTAGGGTTCGATAGGTCGCACCCCACTCCACCAACCAGCGGGTAGCCCCAGGAGCATCACGGTAAATGCAGTTTCTTTAAGTGAGTGCGCTTTTCAAAATTTCCGAAGTATAAATGCAAAGTTGCAGGCCAACTCTGGACACCGGTGTTTCAGGATTATTGTCCTTCATCAGCAGAGTGTAGATAGATTTTCAGGGGTTTGCTGTGCAGGCTGCCAAAGTGTCATCAGGTTCAGTACCTCTCAGGGCGCGTGGGTGCGTAACCTGAGCTCGTCAGCTCAAAGGCTCGAGGGAGCCATATTTAAGTAGGGTTCGATAGGTCGCACACCACTCCACCAACCAGCGGGTAACCCCAGGAGCATCACGGTAAATGCAGTTTCTTTAAGCGAGTGCGCTTTTCAAAAGTTCCGAAGTATAAATGCAAAGTTGCAGGCCAACTCTGGACACCGGTGTTTAAGGATTATTGTCCTTCATCAGCAGAGTGTAGGTAGATTTTCAGGGGTTTGCTGTGCAGGCTGCCAAAGTGTCATCAGGTTCAGTAACTCTCAGGGTGTGTGGGTGCGTAACCTGAGCTCGTCAGCTCAAAGATTCGAGGGAGCCATATTTAAGTAGGGTTCGATAGGTCGCTCACCACTCCACCAACCAGCGGGTAACCCCAGGAGCATCACAGTAAATGCAGTTTCTTTAAGCGAGTGCGCTTTTCAAAAGTTCCGAAGTATAAATGCAAAGTTGCAGGCCAACTCTGGACACCGGTGTTTCAGGATTATTGTCCTTCATCAGCAGAGTGTAGGTAGATTTTTAGGGGTTTGCTGTGCAGGCTGCCAAAGTGTCATCAGGTTCAGTACCTCTCAGGGCGCGTGGGTGCAAAACCTGAGCTCGTCAGCTCAAAGGCTCGAGGGAGCCACATTTAAGTAGGGTTTGATAGGTCGCACACCACTCCAACAACCAGCGGGTAACCCCAGGAGCATCACAGTAAATGCAGTTTCTTTAAGCGATTGCGCTTTTCAAAAGTTGTGAAGTATAAATGCAATGTTGCAGGCCAACTCTGGACACCGGTGTTTCAGGATTATTGTCCTTCATCAGCAGAGTGTAGGTAGATTTTTAGGGGTTTGCTGTGCAGGCTGCCAGAGTGTCATCAGGTTCAGTACCTCTCAGGGCGCGTGGGTGCGTAACCTGAGCTCGTCAGCTCAAAGGCTCGAGGGAGCCTTATTTAAGTAGGGTTCGATAGGTCGCACACCACTCCACCAACCAGCGGGTAACCCCAGGAGCATCACGTTAAATGCAGTTTCTTTAAGCAAGTGCGCTTTTAAAAAGTTCTGAAGTATAAATCCAAAGTTGCAGGCCAACTCTGGACACCGGTGTTTCAGGATTATTGTCCTTCATCAGCAGAGTGTAGGTAGATTTTCAGGGGTTTGCTGAGCAGGCTGCCAAAGTGTCATCAGGTTCAGTACCTCTCAGGGCGCGTGGGTGCGTAACCTGAGCTCGTCAGCTCAAAGACTCGAGGGAGCCATATTTAAGTAGGGTTCGATAGGTCGCACACCACTCCACCAACCAGCGGGTAACCCCAGGAGCATCACAGTAAATGCAGTTTCTTTAAGCTAGTGCGCTTTTCAAAAGTTCAGAAGTATAAATGCAACGTTGCAGGCCAACTCTGGACACCGGTGTTTCAGGATTATTGTCCTTCATCAGCAGAGTGTAGGTAGATTTTCAGGGGTTTGCTGTGCAGGCTGCCAAAGTGTCATCAGGTTCAGTACCTCTCAGGGCGCGTTGGTGCGTAACCTCAGCTCGTCAGCTCAAAGGCTCGAGGGAGCCAAATTTAAGTAGGGTTTGATAGGTCGCACACCACTCCACCAACCAGCGGGTAACCCCAGGAGCATCACAGTAAATGCAGTTTCTTTAAGCGAGTGCGCTTTTCAAAAGTTCCGAAGTAAAAATGCAACGTTGCAGGCCAACTCTGGACACCGGTGTTTCAGGATTATTGTCCTTTATCAGCAGAGTGAAGGTAGATTTTCAGGGGTTTGCTGTGCAGGCTGCAAAAGTGTCATCAGGTTCAGTACCTCTCAGGGCGCGTGGGTGCGTAACCTGAGCTCGTCAGCACAAAGGCTCGAGGGAGCCATATTTAAGTAGGGTTTGATAGGTCGCACACCACTCCACCAACCAGCGGTTAACCCCAGGAGCATCACGGTAAATGCAGTTTATTTAAGCGAGTGCGATTTTCAAAAGTTCCGAAGTATAAATGCATAGTTGCAGGCCAACTCTGGACACCGGTGTTTCAGGATTATTGTCCTTCATCAGCAGAGTGTAGGTAGATTTTCAGGGGTTTGCTGTGCAGGCTGCCAAAGTGTCATCAGGTTCAGTACCTCTCAGGGCGTGTGGGTGCGTAACCTGAGCTCGTCAGCTCAAAGGCTCGAGGGAGCCATATTTAAGTAGGGTTCGATAGGTCGCACACCACTCCACCAACCAGCGGGTAACCCCAGGAGCATCACGGTAAATGCAGTTTCTTTAAGCGAGTTCGCTTTTCAAAAGTTCCGAAGTATAAATGCAAAGTTGCAGGCCAACTCTGGACACCGGTGTTTCAGGATTATTGTCCTTCATCAGCAGGGTGTATGTAGATTTTCAGGCGTTTGCTGTGCAGGCTGCCAAAGTGTCATCAGGTTCAGTACCTCTCAGGGCGCGTGGGTGCGTAACCTGAGCTCGTCAGCTCAAAGGCTCAAAGAAGCCATATTTAAGTAGGGTTCGATAGGTCGCACCCCACTCCACCAACCAGCGGGTAGCCCCAGGAGCATCACGGTAAATGCAGTTTCTTTAAGTGAGTGCGCTTTTCAAAATTTCCGAAGTATAAATGCAAAGTTGCAGGCCAACTCTGGACACCGGTGTTTCAGGATTATTGTCCTTCATCAGCAGAGTGTAGATAGATTTTCAGGGGTTTGCTGTGCAGGCTGCCAAAGTGTCATCAGGTTCAGTACCTCTCAGGGCGCGTGGGTGCGTAACCTGAGCTCGTCAGCTCAAAGGCTCGAGGGAGCCATATTTAAGTAGGGTTCGATAGGTCGCACACCACTCCACCAACCAGCGGGTAACCCCAGGAGCATCACGGTAAATGCAGTTTCTTTAAGCGAGTGCGCTTTTCAAAAGTTCCGAAGTATAAATGCAAAGTTGCAGGCCAACTCTGGACACCGGTGTTTAAGGATTATTGTCCTTCATCAGCAGAGTGTAGGTAGATTTTCAGGGGTTTGCTGTGCAGGCTGCCAAAGTGTCATCAGGTTCAGTAACTCTCAGGGTGTGTGGGTGCGTAACCTGAGCTCGTCAGCTCAAAGATTCGAGGGAGCCATATTTAAGTAGGGTTCGATAGGTCGCTCACCACTCCACCAACCAGCGGGTAACCCCAGGAGCATCACAGTAAATGCAGTTTCTTTAAGCGAGTGCGCTTTTCAAAAGTTCCGAAGTATAAATGCAAAGTTGCAGGCCAACTCTGGACACCGGTGTTTCAGGATTATTGTCCTTCATCAGCAGAGTGTAGGTAGATTTTCAGGGGTTTGCTGTGTAGGTTGCCAAATTATCATTAGGTTCAGTACCTCTCAGGGCGCGTGGGTGCGTAACCTGAGCTCGTCAGCTCAAAGGCTCGAGGGAGCCATATTTAAGTAGGGTTCGATAGGTCGCACACCACTCCACCAACCAGCGGGTAACCCCAGGAGCATCACGGTAAATGCAGTTTCTTTAAGCGAGTGCGCTTTTCAAAAGTTCCGAAGTATAAATGCAAAGTTGCAGGCCAACTCTGGACACCGGTGTTTCAGGATTATTGTCCTTACTCAGCAGAGTGTAGGTAGATTTTCAGGGGTTTGCTGGGCAGGCTGCCAAAGTGTCATCAGGTTCAGTACCTCTCAGGGCGCGTGGGTGCGTAACTTGAGCTCGTCAGCTCAAAAGCTCGAGGGAGCCATATTTAAGTAGGGTTCGATAGGTCGCACACCACTCC
Source organism: Lissotriton vulgaris (assembly GCF_964263255.1). Lineage (NCBI taxonomy): Eukaryota > Metazoa > Chordata > Amphibia > Caudata > Salamandridae > Lissotriton > Lissotriton vulgaris. The sequence goes on from NW_028251925.1 coordinate 28,304, forward strand.
ACCAACCAGCGGGAAACCCCAGGAGCATCACTGTAGATGCAGTTTCTTTAAGCGAGTGCGCTTTTCAAAAGTTCCGAAGTATAAATGCAAAGTTGCAGGCCAACTCTGGACACCGGTGTTTAAGGATTATTGTCCTTCATCAGCAGAGTGTAGGTAGATTTTCAGGCATTTGTTGTGCAGGCCGCCAAAGTGTCATCAGGTTCAGTACCTCTCAGGGCGCGTGGGTGCATAACCTGAGCTCGTCAGCTCAAAGGCTCGAGGGAGCCACATTTAAGTAGGGTTCGATAGGTCGCACACCACTCCACCAACCAGCGGGTAACCCCAGGAGCATCACAGTAAATGCAGTTTCTTTAAGCGAGTGCGCTTTTCAAAAGTTCCGAAGTATAAATGCAAAGTTGCAGGCCAACTCTGGACACCGGTGTTTCAGGATTATTGTCCTTCCTCAGCAGAGTGTAGGTAGATTTTCAGGGGTTTGCTGTGCAGGCTGCCAAAGTGTCATCAGGTTCAGTACCTCTCAGGGCGCATGGGTGCGTAACTTGAGCTCGTCAGCTCAAAAGCTCGAGGGGGCCATATTTAAGTAGGGTTCGATAGGTCGCACACCACTCCACCAACCAGCGGGAAACCCCAGGAGCATCACGGTAAATGCAGTTTCTTTAAGCGAGTGCGCTTTTCAAAAGTTCCGAAGTATAAATGCAAAGTTGCAGGCCAACTCTGGACACCGGTGTTTCAGGATTATTGTCCTTCATCAGCAGAGTGTAGGTAGATTTTCAGGCATTTGTTGTGCCGGCCGCCAAAGTGTCATCAGGTTCAGTACCTCTCAGGGCGCGTGGGTGCATATCCTGAGCTCGTCAGCTCAAAGGCTCGAGGGAGCCACATTTAAGTAGGGTTCAATAGGTCGCACACCACTCCACCAACCAGCGGGTAACCCCAGGAGCATCACAGTAATTGCAGTTTCTTTAAGCGAGTGCGCTTTTCAAAAGTTCCGAAGTATAAATGCACAGTTGCAGGCCAACTCTGGACACCGGCGTTTCAGGATTATTGTCCTTCATCAGCAGATTGTAGGTAGATTTTCAGGGGTTTGCTGTGCAGGCTGCCAAAGTGTCATCAGGTTCAGTACCTCTCAGGGCACGTGGGTAGGTAACCTGAGCTCATCAGCTCAAAGGCTCGAGGGAGCCATATTTAAGTAGGGTTCGATAGGTCGCACACCACTCCACCAACCAGCGGGTAACCCCAGGGGCATCACAGTAAATGCAGTTTCTTTAAGCGAGTGCGCTTTTCAAAAGTTCCGAAGTAAAAATGCAAAGTTGCAGGCCAACTCTGGACACCGGTGTTTCAGGATTATTGTCCTTCATCAGCAGAGTGAAGGTAGATTTTCAGGGGTTTGCTGTGCAGGCTGCAAAAGTGTCATCAGGTTCAGTACCTCTCAGGGCGCGTGGGTGCGTAACCTGAGCTCGTCAGCACAAAGGCTCGAGGGAGCCATATTTAAGTAGGGTTTGATAGGTCGCACACCACTCCACCAACCAGCGGTTAACCCCAGGAGCATCACGGTAAATGCAGTTTATTTAAGCGAGTGCGCTTTTCAAAAGTTCCGAAGTATAAATGCATAGTTGCAGGCCAACTCTGGACACCGGTGTTTCAGGATTATTGTCCTTCATCAGCAGAGTGTATGTAGATTTTCAGGCGTTTGCTGTGCAGGCTGCCAAAGTGTCATCAGGTTCAGTACCTCTCAGGGCGCGTGGGTGCGTAACCTGAGCTCGTCAGCTCAAAGGCTCAAAGAAGCCATATTTAAGTAGGGTTCGATAGGTCGCACACCACTCCACCAACCAGCGGGTAGCCCCAGGAGCATCACGGTAAATGCAGTTTCTTTAAGTGAGTGCACTTTTCAAAATTTCCGAAGTATAAATGCAAAGTTGCAGGCCAACTCTGGACACCGGTGTTTCAGGATTATTGTCCTTCATCAGCAGAGTGTAGATAGATTTTCAGGGGTTTGCTGTGCAGGCTGCCAGAGTGTCATCAGGTTCAGTACCTCTCAGGGCGCGTGGGTGCGTAACCTGAGCTCGTCAGCTCAAAGGCTCGAGGGAGCCATATTTAAGTAGGGTTCGATAGGTCGCACACCACTCCACCAACCAGCGGGTAACCCCAGGAGCATCACAGTAAATGCAGTTTCTTTAAGCGAGTGCGCTTTTCAAAAGTTCCGAAGTATAAATGCAAAGTTGCAGGCCAACTCTGGACACCGGTGTTTAAGGATTATTGTCCTTCATCAGCAGAGTGTAGGTAGATTTTCATTGGTTTGCTGTGCAGGCTGCCAAAGTGTCATCAGGTTCAGTACCTCTCAGGGTGTGTGGGTGCGTAACCTGAGCTCGTCAGCTCAAAGATTCGAGGGAGCCATATTTAAGTAGGGTTCGATAGGTCGCACACCACTCCACCAACCAGCGGGTAACCCCAGGAGCATCACAGTAAATGCAGTTTCTTTAAGCGAGTGCGCTTTTCAAAAGTTCCGAAGTATAAATGCAAAGTTGCAGGCCAACTCTGGACACCGGTGTTTCAGCATTATTGTCCTTCATCAGCAGAGTGTAGGTAGATTTTCAGGCGTTTGCTGTGTAGGTTGCCAAAGTATCATTAGGTTCAGTACCTCTCAGGGCGCGTGGGTGCGTAACCTGAGCTCGTCAGCTCAAAGGCTCGAGGGAGCCATATTTAAGTAGGGTTCGATAGGTCGCACACCACTCCACCAACCAGCGGGTAACCCCAGGAGCATCACGGTAAATGCAGTTTCTTTAAGCGAGTGCGCTTTTCAAAAGTTCCGAAGTATAAATGCAAAGTTGCAGGCCAACTCTGGACACCGGTGTTTCAGGATTATTGTCCTTCCTCAGCAGAGTGTAGGTAGATTTTCAGGCATTTGTTGTGCAGGCCGCCAAAGTGTCATCAGGTTCAGTACCTCTCAGGGCGTGTGGGTGCATAACCTGAGCTCGTCAGCTCAAAGGCTCGAGGGAGCCACATTTAAGTAGGGTTCGATAGGTCGCACACCACTCCAACAACCAGCGGGTAACCCCAGGAGCATCACAGTAAATGCAGTTTCTTTAAGCGATTGCGCTTTTCAAAAGTTGTGAAGTATAAATGCAATGTTGCAGGCCAACTCTGGACACCGGTGTTTCAGGATTATTGTCCTTCATCAGCAGAGTGTAGGTAGATTTTTAGGGGTTAGCTGTGCAGGCTGCCAGAGTGTCATCAGGTTCAGTACCTCTCAGGGCGCGTGGGTGCGTAACCTGAGCTCGTCAGCTCAAAGGCTCGAGGGAGCCTTATTTAAGTAGGGTTCGATAGGTCGCACACCACTCCACCAACCAGCGGGTAACCCCAGGAGCATCACGTTAAATGCAGTTTCTTTAAGCAAGTGCGCTTTTAAAAAGTTCTGAAGTATAAATCCAAAGTTGCAGGCCAACTCTGGACACCGGTGTTTCAGGATTATTGTCCTTCATCAGCAGAGTGTAGGTAGATTTTCAGGGGTTTGCTGAGCAGGCTGCCAAAGTGTCATCAGGTTCAGTACCTCTCAGGGCGCGTGGGTGCGTAACCTGAGCTCGTCAGCTCAAAGACTCGAGGGAGCCATATTTAAGTAGGGTTCGATAGGTCGCACACCACTCCACCAACCAGCGGGTAACCCCAGGAGCATCACAGTAAATGCAGTTTCTTTAAGCGAGTGCGCTTTTCAAAAGTTCCGAAGTAAAAATGCAACGTTGCAGGCCAACTCTGGACACCGGTGTTTCAGGATTATTGTCCTTTATCAGCAGAGTGAAGGTAGATTTTCAGGGGTTTGCTGTGCAGGCTGCAAAAGTGTCATCAGGTTCAGTACCTCTCAGGGCGCGTGGGTGCGTAACCTGAGCTCGTCAGCACAAAGGCTCGAGGGAGCCATATTTAAGTAGGGTTTTATAGGTCGCACACCACTCCACCAACCAGCGGTTAACCCCAGGAGCATCACGGTAAATGCAGTTTATTTAAGCGAGTGCGCTTTTCAAAAGTTCCGAAGTATAAATGCATAGTTGCAGGCCAACTCTGGACACCGGTGTTTCAGGATTATTGTCCTTCATCAGCAGAGTGTAGGTAGATTTTCAGGGGTTTGCTGTGCAGGCTGCCAAAGTGTCATCAGGTTCAGTACCTCTCAGGGCGCGTGGGTGCGTAACCTGAGCTCGTCAGCTCAAAGGCTCGAGGGAACCATATTTAAGTAGGGTTCGATAGGTCGCACACCACTCCACCAACCAGCGGGTAACCCCAGGAGCATCACGGTAAATGCAGTTTCTTTAAGCGAGTTCGCTTTTCAAAAGTTCCGAAGTATAAATGCAAAGTTGCAGGCCAACTCTGGACACCGGTGTTTCAGGATTATTGTCCTTCATCAGCAGGGTGTATGTAGATTTTCAGGCGTTTGCTGTGCAGGCTGCCAAAGTGTCATCAGGTTCAGTACCTCTCAGGGCGCGTGGGTGCGTAACCTGAGCTCGTCAGCTCAAAGGCTCAAAGAAGCCATATTTATGTAGGGTTCGATAGGTCGCACCCCACTCCACCAACCAGCGGGTAGCCCCAGGAGCATCACGGTAAATGCAGTTTCTTTAAGTGAGTGCGCTTTTCAAAATTTCCGAAGTGTAACTGCAAAGTAGCAGGCCAACTCTGGACACCGGTGTTTCAGGATTATTGTCCTTCATCAGCAGAGTGTAGATAGATTTTCAGGGGTTTGCTGTGCAGGCTGCCAAAGTGTCATCAGGTTCAGTACCTCTCAGGGCGCGTGGGTGCGTATCCTGAGCTCGTCAGCTCAAAGGCTCGAGGGAGCCATATTTAAGTAGGGTTCGATAGGTCGCACACCACTCCACCAACCAGCGGGTAACCCCAGGAGCATCACGGTAAATGCAGTTTCTTTAAGCGAGTGCGCTTTTCAAAAGTTCCGAAGTATAAATGCAAAGTTGCAGGCCAACTCTGGACACCGGTGTTTAAGGATTATTGTCCTTCATCAGCAGAGTGTAGGTAGATTTTCAGGGGTTTGCTGTGCAGGCTGCCAAAGTGTCATCAGGTTCAGTACCTCTCAGGGTGTGTGGGTGCGTAACCTGAGCTCGTCAGCTCAAAGATTCGAGGGAGCCATATTTAAGTAGGGTTCGATAGGTCGCTCACCACTCCACCAACCAGCGGGTAACCCCAGGAGCATCACAGTAAATGCAGTTTCTTTAAGCGAGTGCGCTTTTCAAAAGTTCCGAAGTATAAATGCAAAGTTGCAGGCCAACTCTGGACACCGGTGTTTCAGGATTATTGTCCTTACTCAGCAGAGTGTAGGTAGATTTTCAGGGGTTTGCTGGGCAGGCTGCCAAAGTGTCATCAGGTTCAGTACCTCTCAGGGCGCGTGGGTGCGTAACTTGAGCTCGTCAGCTCAAAAGCTCGAGGGAGCCATATTTAAGTAGGGTTCGATAGGTCGCACACCACTCCACCAACCAGCGGGAAACCCCAGGAGCATCACGGTAGATGCAGTTTCTTTAAGCGATTGCGCTTTTCAAAAGTTCCGAAGTATAAATGCAAAGTTGCAGGCCAACTCTGGACACCGGTGTTTCAGGATTATTGTCCTTCATCAGCAGAGTGTAGGTAGATTTTCAGGCATTTGTTGTGCAGGCCGCCAAAGTGTCATCAGGTTCAGTACCTCTCAGGGCGCGTGGGTGCATAACCTGAGCTCGTCAGCTCAAAGGCTCGAGGGAGTCACATTTAAGTAGGGTTCGATAGGTCGCACACCACTCCACCAACCAGCGGGAAACCCCAGGAGCATCACGGTAAATGCAGTTTCTTTAAGCGATTGCGCTTTTCAAAAGTTCTGAAGTATAAATGCAACGTTGCAGGCCAACTCTGGACACCGGTGTTTCAGGATTATTGTCCTTCCTCAGCAGAGTGTAGGTAGATTTTCAGGGGTTTGCTGGGCAGGCTGCCAAAGTGTCATCAGGTTCAGTACCTCTCAGGGCGCGTGGGTGCGTAACTTGAACTCGTCAGCTCAAAAGCTCGAGGGAGCCATATTTAAGTAGGGTTTGATAGGTCGCACACCACTCCACCAACCAGCGGAAAACCCCAGGAGCATCACGGTAGATGCAGTTTCTTTAAGCGAGTGCGCTTTTCAAAAGTTCCGAAGTATAAATGCAAAGTTGGGGGCCAACTCTGGACACCGGTGTTTCAGGATTATTGTCCTTCATCAGCAGAGTGTAGGTAGATTTTCAGGCATTTGTTGTGCAGGCCGCCAAAGTGTCATCAGGTTCAGTACCTCTCAGGGCGCGTGGGTGCGTAACTTGAGCTCGTCAGCTCAAAAGCTCGAGGGAGCCATATTTAAGTAGGGTTCGATAGGTCGCACACCACTCCACCAACCAGCGGGAAACCCCAGGAGCATCACGGTAGATGCAGTTTCTTTAAGCGATTGCGCTTTTCAAAAGTTCCGAAGTATAAATGCAAAGTTGCAGGCCAACTCTGGACACCGGTGTTTCAGGATTATTGTCCTTCATCAGCAGAGTGTAGGTAGATTTTCAGGCATTTGTTGTGCAGGCCGCCAAAGTGTCATCAGGTTCAGTACCTCTCAGGGCGCGTGGGTGCATAACCTGAGCTCGTCAGCTCAAAGGCTCGAGGGAGTCACATTTAAGTAGGGTTCGATAGGTCGCACACCACTCCACCAACCAGCGGGAAACCCCAGGAGCATCACGGTAAATGCAGTTTCTTTAAGCGATTGCGCTTTTCAAAAGTTCTGAAGTATAAATGCAACGTTGCAGGCCAACTCTGGACACCAGTGTTTCAGGATTATTGTCCTTCCTCAGCAGAGTGTAGGTAGATTTTCAGGGGTTTGCTGGGCAGGCTGCCAAAGTGTCATCAGGTTCAGTACCTCTCAGGGCGCGTGGGTGCGTAACTTGAACTCGTCAGCTCAAAAGCTCGAGGGAGCCATATTTAAGTAGGGTTTGATAGGTCGCACACCACTCCACCAACCAGCGGAAAACCCCAGGAGCATCACGGTAGATGCAGTTTCTTTAAGCGAGTGCGCTTTTCAAAAGTTCCGAAGTATAAATGCAAAGTTGGGGGCCAACTCTGGACACCGGTGTTTCAGGATTATTGTCCTTCATCAGCAGAGTGTAGGTAGATTTTCAGGCATTTGTTGTGCAGGCCGCCAAAGTGTCATCAGGTTCAGTACCTCTCAGGGCGCGTGGGTGCATAACCTGAGCTCGTCAGCTCAAAGGCTCGAGGGAGCCATATTTAAGTAGGGTTCGATAGGTCGCACACCACTCCACCAACCAGCGGGAAACCCCAGGAGCATCACGGTAAATGCAGTTTCTTTAAGCGAGTGCGCTTTTCAAAAGTTCCGAAGTATAAATGCAAAGTTGCAGGCCAACTCTGGACACCGGTGTTTCAGGATTATTGTCCTTCATCAGCAGAGTGTAGGTAGATTTTCAGGCATTTGTTGTGCCGGCCGCCAAAGTGTCATCAGGTTCAGTACCTCTCAGGGCGCATGGGTGCATATCCTGAGCTCGTCAGCTTAAAGGCTCGAGGGAGCCACATTTAAGTAGGGTTCAATAGGTCGCACACCACTCCACCAACCAGCGGGTAACCCCAGGAGCATCACAGTAATTGCAGTTTCTTTAAGCGAGTGCGCTTTTCAAAAGTTCCGAAGTATAAATGCAAAGTTGCAGGCCAACTCTGGACACCGGCGTTTCAGGATTATTGTCCTTCATCAGCAGATTGTAGGTAGATTTTCAGGGGTTTGCTGTGCAGGCTGCCAAAGTGTCATCAGGTTCAGTACCTCTCAGGGCACGTGGGTAGGTAACCTGAGCTCATCAGCTCAAAGGCTCGAGGGAGCCATATTTAAGTAGGGTTCGATAGGTCGCACACCACTCCACCAACCAGCGGGTAACCCCAGGGGCATCACAGTAAATGCAGTTTCTTTAAGCGAGTGCGCTTTTCAAAAGTTCCGAAGTAAAAATGCAAAGTTGCAGGCCAACTCTGGACACCGGTGTTTCAGGATTATTGTCCTTCATCAGCAGAGTGAAGGTAGATTTTCAGGGGTTTGCTGTGCAGGCTGCCAGAGTGTCATCAGGTTCAGTACCTCTCAGGGCGCGTGGGTGCGTAACCTGAGCTCGTCAGCACAAAGGCTCGAGGGAGTCATATTTAAGTAGGGTTTGATAGGTCGCACACCACTCCACCAACCAGCGGTTAACCCCAGGAGCATCACGGTAAATGCAGTTTATTTAAGCGAGTGCGCTTTTCAAAAGTTCCGAAGTATAAATGCATAGTTGCAGGCCAACTCTGGACACCGGTGTTTCAGGATTATTGTCCTTCATCAGCAGAGTGTAGGTAGATTTTCAGGGGTTTGCTGTGCAGGGTGCCAATGTGTCATCAGGTTCAGTACCTCTCAGGGCGCGTGGGTGCGTAAACTTGGGCTCGTCAGCTCAAAGGCTCAAAGGAGCCATATTTAAGTAGGGTTCGATAGGTCGCACACCACTCCACCAACCAGCGGGTAACCCCAGGAGCATCACGGTAAATGCAGTTTCTTTAAGCGAGTTCGCTTTTCAAAAGTTCCGAAGTATAAATGCAAAGTTGCAGGCCAACTCTGGACACCGGTGTTTCAGGATTATTGTCCTTCATCAGCAGAGTGTATGTAGATTTTCAGGCGTTTGCTGTGCAGGCTGCCAAAGTGTCATCAGGTTCAGTACCTCTCAGGGCGCGTGGGTGCGTAACCTGAGCTCGTCAGCTCAAAGGCTCAAAGAAGCCATATTTAAGTAGGGTTCGATAGGTCGCACACCACTCCACCAACCAGCGGGTAGCCCCAGGAGCATCACGGTAAATGCAGTTTCTTTAAGTGAGTGCACTTTTCAAAATTTCCGAAGTATAAATGCAAAGTTGCAGGCCAACTCTGGACACCGGTGTTTCAGGATTATTGTCCTTCATCAGCAGAGTGTAGATAGATTTTCAGGGGTTTGCTGTGCAGGCTGCCAGAGTGTCATCAGGTTCAGTACCTCTCAGGGCGCGTGGGTGCGTAACCTGAGCTCGTCAGCTCAAAGGCTCGAGGGAGCCATATTTAAGTAGGGTTCGATAGGTCGCACACCACTCCACCAACCAGCGGGTAACCCCAGGAGCATCACAGTAAATGCAGTTTCTTTAAGCGAGTGCGCTTTTCAAAAGTTCCGAAGTATAAATGCAAAGTTGCAGGCCAACTCTGGACACCGGTGTTTAAGTATTATTGTCCTTCATCAGCAGAGTGTAGGTAGATTTTCAGGGGTTTGCTGTGCAGGCTGCCAAAGTGTCATCAGGTTCAGTACCTCTCAGGGTGTGTGGGTGCGTAACCTGAGCTCGTCAGCTCAAAGATTCGAGGGAGCCATATTTAAGTAGGGTTCGATAGGTCGCACACCACTCCACCAACCAGCGGGTAACCCCAGGAGCATCACAGTAAATGCAGTTTCTTTAAGCGAGTGCGCTTTTCAAAAGTTCCGAAGTATAAATGCAAAGTTGCAGGCCAACTCTGGACACCGGTGTTTCAGCATTATTGTCCTTCATCAGCAGAGTGTAGGTAGATTTTCAGGGGTTTGCTGTGTAGGTTGCCAAAGTATCATTAGGTTCAGTACCTCTCAGGGCGCGTGGGTGCGTAACCTGAGCTCGTCAGCTCAAAGGCTCGAGGGAGCCATATTTAAGTAGGGTTCGATAGGTCGCACACCACTCCACCAACCAGCGGGTAACCCCAGGAGCATCACGGTAAATGCAGTTTCTTTAAGCGAGTGCGCTTTTCAAAAGTTCCGAAGTATAAATGCAAAGTTGCAGGCCAACTTTGGACACCGGTGTTTCAGGATTATTGTCCTTCCTCAGCAGAGTGTAGGTAGATTTTCAGGGGTTTGCTGGGCAGGCTGCCAAAGTGTCATCAGGTTCAGTACCTCTCAGGGCGCGTGGGTGCGTAACTTGAACTCGTCAGCTCAAAAGCTCGAGGGAGCCATATTTAAGTAGGGTTTGATAGGTCGCACACCACTCCACCAACCAGCGGAAAACCCCAGGAGCATCACGGTAGATGCAGTTTCTTTAAGCGAGTGCGCTTTTCAAAAGTTCCGAAGTATAAATGCAAAGTTGGGGGCCAACTCTGGACACCGGTGTTTCAGGATTATTGTCCTTCATCAGCAGAGTGTAGGTAGATTTTCAGGCATTTGTTGTGCAGGCCGCCAAAGTGTCATCAGGTTCAGTACCTCTCAGGGCGCGTGGGTGCATAACCTGAGCTCGTCAGCTCAAAGGCTCGAGGGAGCCACATTTAAGTAGGGTTCGATAGGTCGCACACCACTCCAACAACCAGCGGGTAACCCCAGGAGCATCACAGTAAATGCAGTTTCTTTAAGCGATTGCGCTTTTCAAAAGTTCTGAAGTATAAATGCAATGTTGCAGGCAAACTCTGGACACCGGTGTTTCAGGATTATTGTCCTTCATCAGCAGAGTGTAGGTAGATTTTTAGGGGTTTGCTGTGCAGGCTGCCAAAGTGTCATCAGGTTCAGTACCTCTCAGGGCGCGTGGGTCCGTAACCTGAGCTCGTCAGCTCAAAGGCTCGAGGGAGCCTTATTTAAGTAGGGTTCGATAGGTCGCACGCCACTCCACCAACCAGCGGGTAACCCCAGGAGCATCACAGTAAATGCAGTCTCTTTAAGCGATTGCGCTTTTCAAAAGTTCTGAAGTATAAATGCAATGTTGCAGGCCAACTCTGGACACCGGTGTTTCAGGATTATTGTCCTTCATCAGCAGAGTGTAGGTAGATTTTTAGGGGTTTGCTGTGCAGGCTGCCAAAGTGTCATCAGGTTCAGTACCTCTCAGGGCGCGTGGGTGCGTAACTTGAGCTCAAAAGCTCAAAAGCTCGAGGGAGCCATATTTAAGTAGGGTTCGATAGGTCGCACACCACTCCACCAACCAGCGGGAAACCCCAGGAGCATCACAGTAGATGCAGTTTCTTTAAGCGAGTGCGCTTTTCAAAAGTTCCGAAGTATAAATGCAAAGTTGCAGGCCAACTCTGGACACCGGTGTTTCAGGATTATTGTCCTTCATCAGCAGAGTGTAGGTAGATTTTCAGGCATTTGTTGTGCAGGCCGCCAAAGTGTCATCAGGTTCAGTACCTCTCAGGGCGCGTGGGTGCATAACCTGAGCTCGTCAGCTCAAAGGCTCGAGGGAGCCACATTTAAGTAGGGTTCGATAGGTCGCACACCACTCCAACAACCAGCGGGTAACCCCAGGAGCATCACAGTAAATGCAGTTTCTTTAAGCGATTGCGCTTTTCAAAAGTTGTGAAGTATAAATGCAATGTTGCAGGCCAACTCTGGACACCGGTGTTTCAGGATTATTGTCCTTCATCAGCAGAGTGTAGGTAGATTTTTAGGGGTTAGCTGTGCAGGCTGCCAGAGTGTCATCAGGTTCAGTACCTCTCAGGGCGCGTGGGTGCGTAACCTGAGCTCGTCAGCTCAAAGGCTCGAGGGAGCCTTATTTAAGTAGGGTTCGATAGGTCGCACACCACTCCACCAACCAGCGGGTAACCCCAGGAGCATCACGTTAAATGCAGTTTCTTTAAGCAAGTGCGCTTTTAAAAAGTTCTGAAGTATAAATCCAAAGTTGCAGGCCAACTCTGGACACCGGTGTTTCAGGATTATTGTCCTTCATCAGCAGAGTGTAGGTAGATTTTCAGGGGTTTGCTGAGCAGGCTGCCAAAGTGTCATCAGGTTCAGTACCTCTCAGGGCGCGTGGGTGCGTAACCTGAGCTCGTCAGCTCAAAGACTCGAGGGAGCCATATTTAAGTAGGGTTCGATAGGTCGCACACCACTCCACCAACCAGCGGTTAACCCCAGGAGCATCACAGTAAATGCAGTTTCTTTAAGCTAGTGCGCTTTTCAAAAGTTCCGAAGTATAAATGCAACGTTGCAGGCCAACTCTGGACACCGGTGTTTCAGGATTATTGTCCTTCATCAGCAGAGTGTAGGTAGATTTTCAGGGGTTTGCTGTGCAGGCTGCCAAAGTGTCATCAGGTTCAGTACCTCTCAGGGCGCGTGGGTGCGTAACCTGAGCTCGTCAGCTCAATGGCTCGAGGGAGCCATATTTAAGTAGGGTTCGATAGGTCGCACACCACTCCACCAACCAGCGGGTAACCCCAGGAGCATCACAGTAAATGCAGTTTCTTTAAGCGAGTGCGCTTTTCAAAAGTTCCGAAGTAAAAATGCAACGTTGCAGGCCAACTCTGGACACCGGTGTTTCAGGATTATTGTCCTTTATCAGCAGAGTGAAGGTAGATTTTCAGGGGTTTGCTGTGCAGGCTGCAAAAGTGTCATCAGGTTCAGTACCTCTCAGGGCGCGTGGGTGCGTAACCTGAGCTCGTCAGCACAAAGGCTCGAGGGAGCCATATTTAAGTAGGGTTTTATAGGTCGCTCACCACTCCACCAACCAGCGGTTAACCCCAGGAGCATCACGGTAAATGCAGTTTATTTAAGCGAGTGCGCTTTTCAAAAGTTCCGAAGTATAAATGCATAGTTGCAGGCCAACTCTGGACACCGGTGTTTCAGGATTATTGTCCTTCATCAGCAGAGTGTAGGTAGATTTTCAGGGGTTTGCTGTGCAGGCTGCCAAAGTGTCATCAGGTTCAGTACCTCTCAGGGCGCGTGGGTGCGTAACCTGAGCTCGTCAGCTCAAAGGCTCGAGGGAACCATATTTAAGTAGGGTTCGATAGGTCGCACACCACTCCACCAACCAGCGGGTAACCCCAGGAGCATCACGGTAAATGCAGTTTCTTTAAGCGAGTTCGCTTTTCAAAAGTTCCGAAGTATAAATGCAAAGTTGCAGGCCAACTCTGGACACCGGTGTTTCAGGATTATTGTCCTTCATCAGCAGGGTGTATGTAGATTTTCAGGCGTTTGCTGTGCAGGCTGCCAAAGTGTCATCAGGTTCAGTACCTCTCAGGGCGCGTGGGTGCGTAACCTGAGCTAGTCAGCTCAAAGGCTCAAAGAAGCCATATTTATGTAGGGTTCGATAGGTCGCACCCCACTCCACCAACCAGCGGGTAGCCCCAGGAGCATCACGGTAAATGCAGTTTCTTTAAGTGAGTGCGCTTTTCAAAATTTCCGAAGTATAACTGCAAAGTAGCAGGCCAACTCTGGACACCGGTGTTTCAGGATTATTGTCCTTCATCAGCAGAGTGTAGATAGATTTTCAGGGGTTTGCTGTGCAGGCTGCCAAAGTGTCATCAGGTTCAGTACCTCTCAGGGCGCGTGGGTGCGTAACCTGAGCTCGTCAGCTCAAAGGCTCGAGGGAGCCATATTTAAGTAGGGTTCGATAGGTCGCACACCACTCCACCAACCAGCGGGTAACCCCAGGAGCATCACGGTAAATGCAGTTTCTTTAAGCGAGTGCGCTTTTCAAAAGTTCCGAAGTATAAATGCAAAGTTGCAGGCCAACTCTGGACACCGGTGTTTAAGGATTATTGTCCTTCATCAGCAGAGTGTAGGTAGATTTTCAGGGGTTTGCTGTGCAGGCTGCCAAAGTGTCATCAGGTTCAGTACCTCTCAGGGTGTGTGGGTGCGTAACCTGAGCTCGTCAGCTCAAAGATTCGAGGGAGCCATATTTAAGTAGGGTTCGATAGGTCGCTCACCACTCCACCAACCAGCGGGTAACCCCAGGAGCATCACAGTAAATGCAGTTTCTTTAAGCGAGTGCGCTTTTCAAAAGTTCCGAAGTATAAATGCAAAGTTGCAGGCCAACTCTGGACACCGGTGTTTCAGGATTATTGTCCTTACTCAGCAGAGTGTAGGTAGATTTTCAGGGGTTTGCTGGGCAGGCTGCCAAAGTGTCATCAGGTTCAGTACCTCTCAGGGCGCGTGGGTGCGTAACTTGAGCTCGTCAGCTCAAAAGCTCGAGGGAGCCATATTTAAGTAGGGTTCGATAGGTCGCACACCACTCCACCAACCAGCGGGAAACCCCAGGAGCATCACGGTAGATGCAGTTTCTTTAAGCGAGTGCGCTTTTCAAAAGTTCCGAAGTATAAATGCAAAGTTGCAGGCCAACTCTGGACACCGGTGTTTCAGGATTATTGTCATTCATCAGCAGAGTGTAGGTAGATTTTCAGGCATTTGTTGTGCAGGCCGCCAAAGTGTCATCAGGTTCAGTACCTCTCAGGGCGCGTGGGTGCATAACCTGAGCTCGTCAGCTCAAAGGCTCGAGGGAGTCACATTTAAGTAGGGTTCGATAGGTCGCACACCACTCCACCAACCAGCGGGAAACCCCAGGAGCATCACGGTAAATGCAGTTTCTTTAAGCGATTGCGCTTTTCAAAAGTTCTGAAGTATAAATGCAACGTTGCAGGCCAACTCTGGACACCGGTGTTTCAGGATTATTGTCCTTCCTCAGCAGAGTGTAGGTAGATTTTCAGGGGTTTGCTGTGCAGGCTGCCAAAGTGTCATCAGGTTCAGTACCTCTCAGGGCGCGTGGGTGCGTAACTTGAACTCGTCAGCTCAAAAGCTCGAGGGAGCCATATTTAAGTAGGGTTTGATAGGTCGCACACCACTCCACCAACCAGCGGAAAACCCCAGGAGCATCACGGTAGATGCAGTTTCTTTAAGCGAGTGCGCTTTTCAAAAGTTCCGAAGTATAAATGCAAAGTTGGGGGCCAACTCTGGACACCGGTGTTTCAGGATTATTGTCCTTCATCAGCAGAGTGTAGGTAGATTTTCAGGCATTTGTTGTGCAGGCCGCCAAAGTGTCATCAGGTTCAGTACCTCTCAGGGCGCGTGGGTGCATAACCTGAGCTCGTCAGCTCAAAGGCTCGAGGGAGCCATATTTAAGTAGGGTTTGATAGGTCGCACACCACTCCACCAACCAGCGGTTAACCCCAGGAGCATCACGGTAAATGCAGTTTATTTAAGCGAGTGCGCTTTTCAAAAGTTCCGAAGTATAAATGCATAGTTGCAGGCCAACTCTGGACACCGGTGTTTCAGGATTATTGTCCTTCATCAGCAGAGTGTAGGTAGATTTTCAGGGGTTTGCTGTGCAGGGTGCCAATGTGTCATCAGGTTCAGTACCTCTCAGGGCGCGTGGGTGCGTAAACTTGGGCTCGTCAGCTCAAAGGCTCAAAGGAGCCATATTTAAGTAGGGTTCGATAGGTCGCACACCACTCCACCAACCAGCGGGTAACCCCAGGAGCATCACGGTAAATGCAGTTTCTTTAAGCGAGTTCGCTTTTCAAAAGTTCCGAAGTATAAATGCAAAGTTGCAGGCCAACTCTGGACACCGGTGTTTCAGGATTATTGTCCTTCATCAGCAGAGTGTATGTAGATTTTCAGGCGTTTGCTGTGCAGGCTGCCAAAGTGTCATCAGGTTCAGTACCTCTCAGGGCGCGTGGGTGCGTAACCTGAGCTCGTCAGCTCAAAGGCTCAAAGAAGCCATATTTAAGTAGGGTTCGATAGGTCGCACACCACTCCACCAACCAGCGGGTAGCCCCAGGAGCATCACGGTAAATGCAGTTTCTTTAAGTGAGTGCACTTTTCAAAATTTCCGAAGTATAAATGCAAAGTTGCAGGCCAACTCTGGACACCGGTGTTTCAGGATTATTGTCCTTCATCAGCAGAGTGTAGATAGATTTTCAGGGGTTTGCTGTGCAGGCTGCCAGAGTGTCATCAGGTTCAGTACCTCTCAGGGCGCGTGGGTGCGTAACCTGAGCTCGTCAGCTCAAAGGCTCGAGGGAGCCATATTTAAGTAGGGTTCGATAGGTCGCACACCACTCCACCAACCAGCGGGTAACCCCAGGAGCATCACAGTAAATGCAGTTTCTTTAAGCGAGTGCGCTTTTCAAAAGTTCCGAAGTATAAATGCAAAGTTGCAGGCCAACTCTGGACACCGGTGTTTAAGGATTATTGTCCTTCATCAGCAGAGTGTAGGTAGATTTTCAGGGGTTTGCTGTGCAGGCTGCCAAAGTGTCATCAGGTTCAGTACCTCTCAGGGTGTGTGGGTGCGTAACCTGAGCTCGTCAGCTCAAAGATTCGAGGGAGCCATATTTAAGTAGGGTTCGATAGGTCGCACACCACTCCACCAACCAGCGGGTAACCCCAGGAGCATCACAGTAAATGCAGTTTCTTTAAGCGAGTGCGCTTTTCAAAAGTTCCGAAGTATAAATGCAAAGTTGCAGGCCAACTCTGGACACCGGTGTTTCAGCATTATTGTCCTTCATCAGCAGAGTGTAGGTAGATTTTCAGGGGTTTGCTGTGTAGGTTGCCAAAGTATCATTAGGTTCAGTACCTCTCAGGGCGCGTGGGTGCGTAACCTGAGCTCGTCAGCTCAAAGGCTCGAGGGAGCCATATTTAAGTAGGGTTCGATAGGTCGCACACCACTCCACCAACCAGCGGGTAACCCCAGGAGCATCACGGTAAATGCAGTTTCTTTAAGCGAGTGCGCTTTTCAAAAGTTCCGAAGTATAAATGCAAAGTTGCAGGCCAACTCTGGACACCGGTGTTTCAGGATTATTGTCCTTCCTCAGCAGAGTGTAGGTAGATTTTCAGGGGTTTGCTGGGCAGGCTGCCAAAGTGTCATCAGGTTCAGTACCTCTCAGGGCGCGTGGGTGCGTAACTTGAACTCGTCAGCTCAAAAGCTCGAGGGAGCCATATTTAAGTAGGGTTTGATAGGTCGCACACCACTCCACCAACCAGCGGAAAACCCCAGGAGCATCACGGTAGATGCAGTTTCTTTAAGCGAGTGCGCTTTTCAAAAGTTCCGAAGTATAAATGCAAAGTTGGGGGCCAACTCTGGACACCGGTGTTTCAGGATTATTGTCCTTCATCAGCAGAGTGTA
This sequence comes from Lissotriton vulgaris, assembly GCF_964263255.1. Classification (NCBI taxonomy): domain Eukaryota; kingdom Metazoa; phylum Chordata; class Amphibia; order Caudata; family Salamandridae; genus Lissotriton; species Lissotriton vulgaris. Next base: position 45,123 of record NW_028251925.1, read on the forward strand.
GGTAGATTTTCAGGCATTTGTTGTGCAGGCCGCCAAAGTGTCATCAGGTTCAGTACCTCTCAGGGCGCGTGGGTGCGTAACCTGAGCTCGTCAGCTCAAAGGCTCGAGGGAGCCATATTTAAGTAGGGTTCGATAGGTCGCACACCACTCCACCAACCAGCGGGTAACCCCAGGAGCATCACAGTAAATGCAGTTTCTTTAAGCGAGTGCGCTTTTCAAAAGTTCCGAAGTATAAATGCAAAGTTGCAGGCCAACTCTGGACACCGGTGTTTAAGGATTATTGTCCTTCATCAGCAGAGTGTAGGTAGATTTTCAGGGGTTTGCTGTGCAGGCTGCCAAAGTGTCATCAGGTTCAGTACCTCTCAGGGTGTGTGGGTGCGTAACCTGAGCTCGTCAGCTCAAAGATTCGAGGGAGCCATATTTAAGTAGGGTTCGATAGGTCGCACACCACTCCACCAACCAGCGGGTAACCCCAGGAGCATCACAGTAAATGCAGTTTCTTTAAGCGAGTGCGCTTTTCAAAAGTTCCGAAGTATAAATGCAAAGTTGCAGGCCAACTCTGGACACCGGTGTTTCAGCATTATTGTCCTTCATCAGCAGAGTGTAGGTAGATTTTCAGGGGTTTGCTGTGTAGGTTGCCAAAGTATCATTAGGTTCAGTACCTCTCAGGGCGCGTGGGTGCGTAACCTGAGCTCGTCAGCTCAAAGGCTCGAGGGAGCCATATTTAAGTAGGGTTCGATAGGTCGCACACCACTCCACCAACCAGCGGGTAACCCCAGGAGCATCACGGTAAATGCAGTTTCTTTAAGCGAGTGCGCTTTTCAAAAGTTCCGAAGTATAAATGCAAAGTTGCAGGCCAACTCTGGACACCGGTGTTTCAGGATTATTGTCCTTCCTCAGCAGAGTGTAGGTAGATTTTCAGGGGTTTGCTGGGCAGGCTGCCAAAGTGTCATCAGGTTCAGTACCTCTCAGGGCGCGTGGGTGCGTAACTTGAACTCGTCAGCTCAAAAGCTCGAGGGAGCCATATTTAAGTAGGGTTTGATAGGTCGCACACCACTCCACCAACCAGCGGAAAACCCCAGGAGCATCACGGTAGATGCAGTTTCTTTAAGCGAGTGCGCTTTTCAAAAGTTCCGAAGTATAAATGCAAAGTTGGGGGCCAACTCTGGACACCGGTGTTTCAGGATTATTGTCCTTCATCAGCAGAGTGTAGGTAGATTTTCAGGCATTTGTTGTGCAGGCCGCCAAAGTGTCATCAGGTTCAGTACCTCTCAGGGCGCGTGGGTGCATAACCTGAGCTCGTCAGCTCAAAGGCTCGAGGGAGCCACATTTAAGTAGGGTTCGATAGGTCGCACACCACTCCAACAACCAGCGGGTAACCCCAGGAGCATCACAGTAAATGCAGTTTCTTTAAGCGATTGCGCTTTTCAAAAGTTCTGAAGTATAAATGCAATGTTGCAGGCCAACTCTGGACACCGGTGTTTCAGGATTATTGTCCTTCATCAGCAGAGTGTAGGTAGATTTTTAGGGGTTTGCTGTGCAGGCTGCCAAAGTGTCATCAGGTTCAGTACCTCTCAGGGCGCGTGGGTGCGTAACCTGAGCTCATCAGCTCAAAGGCTCGAGGGAGCCTTATTTAAGTAGGGTTCGATAGGTCGCACGCCACTCCACCAACCAGCGGGTAACCCCAGGAGCATCACAGTAAATGCAGTTTCTTTAAGCGATTGCGCTTTTCAAAAGTTCTGAAGTATAAATGCAATGTTGCAGGCCAACTCTGGACACCGGTGTTTCAGGATTATTGTCCTTCATCAGCAGAGTGTAGGTAGATTTTTAGGGGTTTGCTGTGCAGGCTGCCAAAGTGTCATCAGGTTCAGTACCTCTCAGGGCGCGTGGGTGCGTAACTTGAGCTCAAAAGCTCAAAAGCTCGAGGGAGCCATATTTAAGTAGGGTTCGATAGGTCGCACACCACTCCACCAACCAGCGGGAAACCCCAGGAGCATCACAGTAGATGCAGTTTCTTTAAGCGAGTGCGCTTTTCAAAAGTTCCGAAGTATAAATGCAAAGTTGCAGGCCAACTCTGGACACCGGTGTTTCAGGATTATTGTCCTTCATCAGCAGAGTGTAGGTAGATTTTCAGGCATTTGTTGTGCAGGCCGCCAAAGTGTCATCAGGTTCAGTACCTCTCAGGGCGCGTGGGTGCATAACCTGAGCTCGTCAGCTCAAAGGCTCGAGGGAGCCACATTTAAGTAGGGTTCGATAGGTCGCACACCACTCCAACAACCAGCGGGTAACCCCAGGAGCATCACAGTAAATGCAGTTTCTTTAAGCGATTGCGCTTTTCAAAAGTTGTGAAGTATAAATGCAATGTTGCAGGCCAACTCTGGACACCGGTGTTTCAGGATTATTGTCCATCATCAGCAGAGTGTAGGTAGATTTTTAGGGGTTAGCTGTGCAGGCTGCCAGAGTGTCATCAGGTTCAGTACCTCTCAGGGCGCGTGGGTGCGTAACCTGAGCTCGTCAGCTCAAAGGCTCGAGGGAGCCTTATTTAAGTAGGGTTCGATAGGTCGCACACCACTCCACCAACCAGCGGGTAACCCCAGGAGCATCACGTTAAATGCAGTTTCTTTAAGCAAGTGCGCTTTTAAAAAGTTCTGAAGTATAAATCCAAAGTTGCAGGCCAACTCTGGACACCGGTGTTTCAGGATTATTGTCCTTCATCAGCAGAGTGTAGGTAGATTTTCAGGGGTTTGCTGAGCAGGCTGCCAAAGTGTCATCAGGTTCAGTACCTCTCAGGGCGCGTGGGTGCGTAACCTGAGCTCGTCAGCTCAAAGACTCCAGGGAGCCATATTTAAGTAGGGTTCGATAGGTCGCACACCACTCCACCAACCAGCGGGTAACCCCAGGAGCATCACAGTAAATGCAGTTTCTTTAAGCTAGTGCGCTTTTCAAAAGTTCCGAAGTATAAATGCAACGTTGCAGGCCAACTCTGGACACCGGTGTTTCAGGATTATTGTCCTTCATCAGCAGAGTGTAGGTAGATTTTCAGGGGTTTGCTGTGCAGGCTGCAAAAGTGTCATCAGGTTCAGTACCTCTCAGGGCGCGTGGGTGCGTAACCTGAGCTCGTCAGCACAAAGGCTCGAGGGAGCCATATTTAAGTAGGGTTTTATAGGTCGCACACCACTCCACCAACCAGCGGTTAACCCCAGGAGCATCACGGTAAATGCAGTTTATTTAAGCGAGTGCGCTTTTCAAAAGTTCCGAAGTATAAATGCATAGTTGCAGGCCAACTCTGGACACCGGTGTTTCAGGATTATTGTCCTTCATCAGCAGAGTGTAGGTAGATTTTCAGGGGTTTGCTGTGCAGGCTGCCAAAGTGTCATCAGGTTCAGTACCTCTCAGGGCGCGTGGGTGCGTAACCTGAGCTCGTCAGCTCAAAGGCTCGAGGGAACCATATTTAAGTAGGGTTCGATAGGTCGCACACCACTCCACCAACCAGCGGGTAACCCCAGGAGCATCACGGTAAATGCAGTTTCTTTAAGCGAGTTCGCTTTTCAAAAGTTCCGAAGTATAAATGCAAAGTTGCAGGCCAACTCTGGACACCGGTGTTTCAGGATTATTGTCCTTCATCAGCAGGGTGTATGTAGATTTTCAGGCGTTTGCTGTGCAGGCTGCCAAAGTGTCATCAGGTTCAGTACCTCTCAGGGCGCGTGGGTGCGTAACCTGAGCTCGTCAGCTCAAAGGCTCAAAGAAGCCATATTTATGTAGGGTTCGATAGGTCGCACCCCACTCCACCAACCAGCGGGTAACCCCAGGAGCATCACGGTAAATGCAGTTTCTTTAAGTGAGTGCGCTTTTCAAAATTTCCGAAGTATAACTGCAAAGTAGCAGGCCAACTCTGGACACCGGTGTTTCAGGATTATTGTCCTTCATCAGCAGAGTGTAGATAGATTTTCAGGGGTTTGCTCTGCAGGCTGCCAAAGTGTCATCAGGTTCAGTACCTCTCAGGGCGCCTGGGTGCGTAACCTGAGCTCGTCAGCTCAAAGGCTCGAGGGAGCCATATTTAAGTAGGGTTCGATAGGTCGCACACCACTCCACCAACCAGTGGGTAACCCCAGGAGCATCACGGTAAATGCAGTTTCTTTAAGCGAGTGCGCTTTTCAAAAGTTCCGAAGTATAAATGCAAAGTTGCAGGCCAACTCTGGACACCGGTGTTTAAGGATTATTGTCCTTCATCAGCAGAGTGTAGGTAGATTTTCAGGGGTTTGCTGTGCAGGCTGCCAAAGTGTCATCAGGTTCAGTACCTCTCAGGGTGTGTGGGTGAGTAACCTGAGCTCGTCAGCTCAAAGATTCGAGGGAGCCATATTTAAGTAGGGTTCGATAGGTCGCTCACCACTCCACCAACCAGCGGGTAACCCCAGGAGCATCACAGTAAATGCAGTTTCTTTAAGCGAGTGCGCTTTTCAAAAGTTCCGAAGTATAAATGCAAAGTTGCAGGCCAACTCTGGACACCGGTGTTTCAGGATTATTGTCCTTACTCAGCAGAGTGTAGGTAGATTTTCAGGGGTTTGCTGGGCAGGCTGCCAAAGTGTCATCAGGTTCAGTACCTCTCAGGGCGCGTGGGTGCGTAACTTGAGCTCGTCAGCTCAAAAGCTCGAGGGAGCCATATTTAAGTAGGGTTCGATAGGTCGCACACCACTCCACCAACCAGCGGGAAACCCCAGGAGCATCACGGTAGATGCAGTTTCTTTAAGCGAGTGCGCTTTTCAAAAGTTCCGAAGTATAAATGCAAAGTTGCAGGCCAACTCTGGACACCGGTGTTTCAGGATTATTGTCCTTCATCAGCAGAGTGTAGGTAGATTTTCAGGCATTTGTTGTGCAGGCCGCCAACGTGTCATCAGGTTCAGTACCTCTCAGGGCGCGTGGGTGCATAACCTGAGCTCGTCAGCTCAAAGGCTCGAGGGAGTCACATTTAAGTAGGGTTCGATAGGTCGCACACCACTCCACCAACCAGCGGGAAACCCCAGGAGCATCACGGTAAATGCAGTTTCTTTAAGCGATTGCGCTTTTCAAAAGTTCTGAAGTATAAATGCAATGTTGCAGGCCAACTCTGGACACCGGTGTTTCAGGATTATTGTCCTTCATCAGCAGAGTGTACGTAGATTTTTAGGGGTTTGCTGTGCAGGCTGCCAAGGTGTCATCAGGTTCAGTACCTCTCAGGGTGCGTGGGTGCGTAACCTGAGCTCGTCAGCTCAAAGGCTCGAGGAAGCCATATTTAAGTAGGGTTCGATAGGTCGCACACCACTCCACCAACCAGCGGGTAGCCCCAGGAGCATCACGTTAAATGCAGTTTCTTTAAGCGAGTGCGCTTTTCAAAAGTTCTGAAGTATAAATGCAATGTTGCAGGCCAACTCTGGACACCGGTGTTTCAGGATTATTGTCCTTCATCAGCAGAGTGTAGGTAGATTTTTAGGGGTTTGCTGTGCAGGCTGCCAAAGTGTCATCAGGTTCAGTACCTCTCAGTGTGCGTGGGTGCGTAACCTGAGCTCGTCAGCTCAAAGGCTCGAGGAAGCCATATTTAAGTAGGGTTCGATATGTCGCACACCACTCCACCAACCAGCGGGTAACCCCAGGAGCATCACGTTAAATGCAGTTTCTTTAAGCGAGTGCGCTTTTCAAAAGTTCCGAAGTATAAATGCAAAGTTGCAGGCCAACTCTGGACACCGGTGTTTCAGGATTATTGTCCTTCCTCAGCAGAGTGTAGGTAGATTTTCAGGGGTTTGCTGGGCAGGCTGCCAAAGTGTCATCAGGTTCAGTACCTCTCAGGGCGCTTGGGTGCGTAACCTGAGCTCGTCAGCTCAAAGGCTCGAGGGAGCCTTATTTAAGTAGGGTTCGATAGGTCGCACGCCACTCCACCAACCAGCGGGTAACCCCAGGAGCATCACAGTAAATGCAGTTTCTTTAAGCGATTGCGCTTTTCAAAAGTTCTGAAGTATAAATGCAATGTTGCAGGCCAACTCTGGACACCGGTGTTTCAGGATTATTGTCCTTCATCAGCAGAGTGTAGGTAGATTTTTAGGGGTTTGCTGTGCAGGCTGCCAAAGTGTCATCAGGTTCAGTACCTCTCAGGGCGCGTGGGTGCGTAACTTGAGCTCAAAAGCTCAAAAGCTCGAGGGAGCCATATTTAAGTAGGGTTCGATAGGTCGCACACCACTCCACCAACCAGCGGGAAACCCCAGGAGCATCACAGTAGATGCAGTTTCTTTAAGCGAGTGCGCTTTTCAAAAGTTCCGAAGTATAAATGCAAAGTTGCAGGCCAACTCTGGACACCGGTGTTTCAGGATTATTGTCCTTCATCAGCAGAGTGTAGGTAGATTTTCAGGCATTTGTTGTGCAGGCCGCCAAAGTGTCATCAGGTTCAGTACCTCTCAGGGCGCGTGGGTGCATAACCTGAGCTCGTCAGCTCAAAGGCTTGAGGGAGCCACATTTAAGTAGGGTTCGATAGGTCGCACACCACTCCAACAACCAGCGGGTAACCCCAGGAGCATCACAGTAAATGCAGTTTCTTTAAGCGATTGCGCTTTTCAAAAGTTGTGAAGTATAAATGCAATGTTGCAGGCCAACTCTGGACACCGGTGTTTCAGGATTATTGTCCTTCATCAGCAGAGTGTAGGTAGATTTTTAGGGGTTTGCTGTGCAGGCTGCCAGAGTGTCATCAGGTTCAGTACCTCTCAGGGCGCGTGGGTGCGTAACCTGAGCTCGTCAGCTCAAAGGCTCGAGGGAGCCTTATTTAAGTAGGGTTCGATAGGTCGCACACCACTCCACCAACCAGCGGGTAACCCCAGGAGCATCACGTTAAATGCAGTTTCTTTAAGCAAGTGCGCTTTTAAAAAGTTCTGAAGTATAAATCCAAAGTTGCAGGCCAACTCTGGACACCGGTGTTTCAGGATTATTGTCCTTCATCAGCAGAGTGTAGGTAGATTTTCAGGGGTTTGCTGAGCAGGCTGCCAAAGTGTCATCAGGTTCAGTACCTCTCAGGGCGCGTGGGTGCGTAACCTGAGCTCGTCAGCTCAAAGACTCGAGGGAGCCATATTTAAGTAGGGTTCGATAGGTCGCACACCACTCCACCAACCAGCGGGTAACCCCAGGAGCATCACAGTAAATGCAGTTTCTTTAAGCTAGTGCGCTTTTCAAAAGTTCCGAAGTATAAATGCAACGTTGCAGGCCAACTCTGGACACCGGTGTTTCAGGATTATTGTCCTTCATCAGCAGAGTGTAGGTAGATTTTCAGGGGTTTGCTGTGCAGGCTGCCAAAGTGTCATCAAGTTCAGTACCTCTCAGGGCGCGTGGGTGCGTAACCTGAGCTCGTCAGCTCAAAGGCTCGAGGGAGCCAAATTTAAGTAGGAGTCGATAGGTCGCACACAACTCCACCAACCAGCGGGTACCCCAAAAGCATCACAGTAAATGCAGTTTCTTTAAACGAGTGCGCTTTTCAAAAGTTCCGAAGTAAAAATGCAAAGTTGCAGGCCAACTCTGGACACCGGTGTTTCAGGATTATTGTCCTTCATCAGCAGAGTGTAGGTAGATTTTTAGGGGTTTGCTGTGCAGGCTGCCAAAGTGTCATCAGGTTCAGTACCTCTCAGGGCGCGTGGGTCCGTAACCTGAGCTCGTCAGCTCAAAGGCTCGAGGGAGCCTTATTTAAGTAGGGTTCGATAGGTCGCACGCCACTCCACCAACCAGCGGGTAACCCCAGGAGCATCACAGTAAATGCAGTTTCTTTAAGCGATTGCGCTTTTCAAAAGTTCTGAAGTATAAATGCAATGTTGCAGGCCAACTCTGGACACCGGTGTTTCAGGATTATTGTCCTTCATCAGCAGAGTGTAGGTAGATTTTTAGGGGTTTGCTGTGCAGGCTGCCAAAGTGTCATCAGGTTCAGTACCTCTCAGGGCGCGTGGGTGCGTAACTTGAGCTCAAAAGCTCAAAAGCTCGAGGGAGCCATATTTAAGTAGGGTTCGATAGGTCGCACACCACTCCACCAACCAGCGGGAAACCCCAGGAGCATCACAGTAGATGCAGTTTCTTTAAGCGAGTGCGCTTTTCAAAAGTTCCGAAGTATAAATGCAAAGTTGCAGGCCAACTCTGGACACCGGTGTTTCAGGATTATTGTCCTTCATCAGCAGAGTGTAGGTAGATTTTCAGGCATTTGTTGTGCAGGCCGCCAAAGTGTCATCAGGTTCAGTACCTCTCAGGGCGCGTGGGTGCATAACCTGAGCTCGTCAGCTCAAAGGCTCGAGGGAGCCACATTTAAGTAGGGTTCGATAGGTCGCACACCACTCCAACAACCAGCGGGTAACCCCAGGAGCATCACAGTAAATGCAGTTTCTTTAAGCGATTGCGCTTTTCAAAAGTTGTGAAGTATAAATGCAATGTTGCAGGCCAACTCTGGACACCGGTGTTTCAGGATTATTGTCCTTCATCAGCAGAGTGTAGGTAGATTTTTAGGGGTTAGCTGTGCAGGCTGCCAGAGTGTCATCAGGTTCAGTACCTCTCAGGGCGCGTGGGTGCGTAACCTGAGCTCGTCAGCTCAAAGGCTCGAGGGAGCCTTATTTAAGTAGGGTTCGATAGGTCGCACACCACTCCACCAACCAGCGGGTAACCCCAGGAGCATCACGTTAAATGCAGTTTCTTTAAGCAAGTGCGCTTTTAAAAAGTTCTGAAGTATAAATCCAAAGTTGCAGGCCAACTCTGGACACCGGTGTTTCAGGATTATTGTCCTTCATCAGCAGAGTGTAGGTAGATTTTCAGGGGTTTGCTGAGCAGGCTGCCAAAGTGTCATCAGGTTCAGTACCTCTCAGGGCGCGTGGGTGCGTAACCTGAGCTCGTCAGCTCAAAGACTCGAGGGAGCCATATTTAAGTAGGGTTCGATAGGTCGCACACCACTCCACCAACCAGCGGTTAACCCCAGGAGCATCACAGTAAATGCAGTTTCTTTAAGCTAGTGCGCTTTTCAAAAGTTCCGAAGTATAAATGCAACGTTGCAGGCCAACTCTGGACACCGGTGTTTCAGGATTATTGTCCTTCATCAGCAGAGTGTAGGTAGATTTTCAGGGGTTTGCTGTGCAGGCTGCCAAAGTGTCATCAGGTTCAGTACCTCTCAGGGCGCGTGGGTGCGTAACCTGAGCTCGTCAGCTCAATGGCTCGAGGGAGCCATATTTAAGTAGGGTTCGATAGGTCGCACACCACTCCACCAACCAGCGGGTAACCCCAGGAGCATCACAGTAAATGCAGTTTCTTTAAGCGAGTGCGCTTTTCAAAAGTTCCGAAGTAAAAATGCAACGTTGCAGGCCAACTCTGGACACCGGTGTTTCAGGATTATTGTCCTTTATCAGCAGAGTGAAGGTAGATTTTCAGGGGTTTGCTGTGCAGGCTGCAAAAGTGTCATCAGGTTCAGTACCTCTCAGGGCGCGTGGGTGCGTAACCTGAGCTCGTCAGCACAAAGGCTCGAGGGAGCCATATTTAAGTAGGGTTTTATAGGTCGCTCACCACTCCACCAACCAGCGGTTAACCCCAGGAGCATCACGGTAAATGCAGTTTATTTAAGCGAGTGCGCTTTTCAAAAGTTCCGAAGTATAAATGCATAGTTGCAGGCCAACTCTGGACACCGGTGTTTCAGGATTATTGTCCTTCATCAGCAGAGTGTAGGTAGATTTTCAGGGGTTTGCTGTGCAGGCTGCCAAAGTGTCATCAGGTTCAGTACCTCTCAGGGCGCGTGGGTGCGTAACCTGAGCTCGTCAGCTCAAAGGCTCGAGGGAACCATATTTAAGTAGGGTTCGATAGGTCGCACACCACTCCACCAACCAGCGGGTAACCCCAGGAGCATCACGGTAAATGCAGTTTCTTTAAGCGAGTTCGCTTTTCAAAAGTTCCGAAGTATAAATGCAAAGTTGCAGGCCAACTCTGGACACCGGTGTTTCAGGATTATTGTCCTTCATCAGCAGGGTGTATGTAGATTTTCAGGCGTTTGCTGTGCAGGCTGCCAAAGTGTCATCAGGTTCAGTACCTCTCAGGGCGCGTGGGTGCGTAACCTGAGCTCGTCAGCTCAAAGGCTCAAAGAAGCCATATTTATGTAGGGTTCGATAGGTCGCACCCCACTCCACCAACCAGCGGGTAGCCCCAGGAGCATCACGGTAAATGCAGTTTCTTTAAGTGAGTGCGCTTTTCAAAATTTCCGAAGTATAACTGCAAAGTAGCAGGCCAACTCTGGACACCGGTGTTTCAGGATTATTGTCCTTCATCAGCAGAGTGTAGATAGATTTTCAGGGGTTTGCTGTGCAGGCTGCCAAAGTGTCATCAGGTTCAGTACCTCTCAGGGCGCGTGGGTGCGTAACCTGAGCTCGTCAGCTCAAAGGCTCGAGGGAGCCATATTTAAGTAGGGTTCGATAGGTCGCACACCACTCCACCAACCAGCGGGTAACCCCAGGAGCATCACGGTAAATGCAGTTTCTTTAAGCGAGTGCGCTTTTCAAAAGTTCCGAAGTATAAATGCAAAGTTGCAGGCCAACTCTGGACACCGGTGTTTAAGGATTATTGTCCTTCATCAGCAGAGTGTAGGTAGATTTTCAGGGGTTTGCTGTGCAGGCTGCCAAAGTGTCATCAGGTTCAGTACCTCTCAGGGTGTGTGGGTGCGTAACCTGAGCTCGTCAGCTCAAAGATTCGAGGGAGCCATATTTAAGTAGGGTTCGATAGGTCGCTCACCACTCCACCAACCAGCGGGTAACCCCAGGAGCATCACAGTAAATGCAGTTTCTTTAAGCGAGTGCGCTTTTCAAAAGTTCCGAAGTATAAATGCAAAGTTGCAGGCCAACTCTGGACACCGGTGTTTCAGGATTATTGTCCTTACTCAGCAGAGTGTAGGTAGATTTTCAGGGGTTTGCTGGGCAGGCTGCCAAAGTGTCATCAGGTTCAGTACCTCTCAGGGCGCGTGGGTGCGTAACTTGAGCTCGTCAGCTCAAAAGCTCGAGGGAGCCATATTTAAGTAGGGTTCGATAGGTCGCACACCACTCCACCAACCAGCGGGAAACCCCAGGAGCATCACGGTAGATGCAGTTTCTTTAAGCGAGTGCGCTTTTCAAAAGTTCCGAAGTATAAATGCAAAGTTGCAGGCCAACTCTGGACACCGGTGTTTCAGGATTATTGTCATTCATCAGCAGAGTGTAGGTAGATTTTCAGGCATTTGTTGTGCAGGCCGCCAAAGTGTCATCAGGTTCAGTACCTCTCAGGGCGCGTGGGTGCATAACCTGAGCTCGTCAGCTCAAAGGCTCGAGGGAGTCACATTTAAGTAGGGTTCGATAGGTCGCACACCACTCCACCAACCAGCGGGAAACCCCAGGAGCATCACGGTAAATGCAGTTTCTTTAAGCGATTGCGCTTTTCAAAAGTTCTGAAGTATAAATGCAACGTTGCAGGCCAACTCTGGACACCGGTGTTTCAGGATTATTGTCCTTCCTCAGCAGAGTGTAGGTAGATTTTCAGGGGTTTGCTGGGCAGGCTGCCAAAGTGTCATCAGGTTCAGTACCTCTCAGGGCGCGTGGGTGCGTAACTTGAACTCGTCAGCTCAAAAGCTCGAGGGAGCCATATTTAAGTAGGGTTTGATAGGTCGCACACCACTCCACCAACCAGCGGAAAACCCCAGGAGCATCACGGTAGATGCAGTTTCTTTAAGCGAGTGCGCTTTTCAAAAGTTCCGAAGTATAAATGCAAAGTTGGGGGCCAACTCTGGACACCGGTGTTTCAGGATTATTGTCCTTCATCAGCAGAGTGTAGGTAGATTTTCAGGCATTTGTTGTGCAGGCCGCCAAAGTGTCATCAGGTTCAGTACCTCTCAGGGCGCGTGGGTGCATAACCTGAGCTCGTCAGCTCAAAGGCTCGAGGGAGCCATATTTAAGTAGGGTTCGATAGGTCGCACACCACTCCACCAACCAGCGGGAAACCCCAGGAGCATCACGGTAAATGCAGTTTCTTTAAGCGAGTGCGCTTTTCAAAAGTTCCGAAGTATAAATGCAAAGTTGAAGGCCAACTCTGGACACCGGTGTTTCAGGATTATTGTCCTTCATCAGCAGAGTGTAGGTAGATTTTCAGGCATTTGTTGTGCCGGCCGCCAAAGTGTCATCAGGTTCAGTACCTCTCAGGGCGCGTGGGTGCATATCCTGAGCTCGTCAGCTCAAAGGCTCGAGGGAGCCACATTTAAGTAGGGTTCAATAGGTCGCACACCACTCCACCAACCAGCGGGTAACCCCAGGAGCATCACAGTAATTGCAGTTTCTTTAAGCAAGTGCGCTTTTCAAAAGTTCCGAAGTATAAATGCAAAGTTGCAGGCCAACTCTGGACACCGGCGTTTCAGGATTATTGTCCTTCATCAGCAGATTGTAGGTAGATTTTCAGGGGTTTGCTGTGCAGGCTGCCAAAGTGTCATCAGGTTCAGTACCTCTCAGGGCACGTGGGTAGGTAACCTGAGCTCATCAGCTCAAAGGCTCGAGGGAGCCATATTTAAGTAGGGTTCGATAGGTCGCACACCACTCCACCAACCAGCGGGTAACCCCAGGGGCATCACAGTAAATGCAGTTTCTTTAAGCGAGTGCGCTTTTCAAAAGTTCCGAAGTAAAAATGCAAAGTTGCAGGCCAACTCTGGACACCGGTGTTTCAGGATTATTGTCCTTCATCAGCAGAGTGAAGGTAGATTTTCAGGGGTTTGCTGTGCAGGCTGCAAAAGTGTCATCAGGTTCAGTACCTCTCAGGGCGCGTGGGTGCGTAACCTGAGCTCGTCAGCACAAAGGCTCGAGGGAGCCATATTTAAGTAGGGTTTGATAGGTCGCACACCACTCCACCAACCAGTGGTTAACCCCAGGAGCATCACGGTAAATGCAGTTTATTTAAGCGAGTGCGCTTTTCAAAAGTTCCGAAGTATAAATGCATAGTTGCAGGCCAACTCTGGACACCGGTGTTTCAGGATTATTGTCCTTCATCAGCAGAGTGTAGGTAGATTTTCAGGGGTTTGCTGTGCAGGGTGCCAATGTGTCATCAGGTTCAGTACCTCTCAGGGCGCGTGGGTGCGTAAACTTGGGCTCGTCAGCTCAAAGGCTCAAAGGAGCCATATTTAAGTAGGGTTCGATAGGTCGCACACCACTCCACCAACCAGCGGGTAACCCCAGGAGCATCACGGTAAATGCAGTTTCTTTAAGCGAGTTCGCTTTTCAAAAGTTCCGAAGTATAAATGCAAAGTTGCAGGCCAACTCTGGACACCGGTGTTTCAGGATTATTGTCCTTCATCAGCAGAGTGTATGTAGATTTTCAGGCGTTTGCTGTGCAGGCTGCCAAAGTGTCATCAGGTTCAGTACCTCTCAGGGCGCGTGGGTGCGTAACCTGAGCTCGTCAGCTCAAAGGCTCAAAGAAGCCATATTTAAGTAGGGTTCGATAGGTCGCACACCACTCCACCAACCAGCGGGTAGCCCCAGGAGCATCACGGTAAATGCAGTTTCTTTAAGTGAGTGCACTTTTCAAAATTTCCGAAGTATAAATGCAAAGTTGCAGGCCAACTCTGGACACCGGTGTTTCAGGATTATTGTCCTTCATCAGCAGAGTGTAGATAGATTTTCAGGGGTTTGCTGTGCAGGCTGCCAGAGTGTCATCAGGTTCAGTACCTCTCAGGGCGCGTGGGTGCGTAACCTGAGCTCGTCAGCTCAAAGGCTCGAGGGAGCCATATTTAAGTAGGGTTCGATAGGTCGCACACCACTCCACCAACCAGCGGGTAACCCCAGGAGCATCACAGTAAATGCAGTTTCTTTAAGCGAGTGCGCTTTTCAAAAGTTCCGAAGTATAAATGCAAAGTTGCAGGCCAACTCTGGACACCGGTGTTTAAGGATTATTGTCCTTCATCAGCAGAGTGTAGGTAGATTTTCAGGGGTTTGCTGTGCAGGCTGCCAAAGTGTCATCAGGTTCAGTACCTCTCAGGGTGTGTGGGTGCGTAACCTGAGCTCGTCAGCTCAAAGATTCGAGGGAGCCATATTTAAGTAGGGTTCGATAGGTCGCACACCACTCCACCAACCAGCGGGTAACCCCAGGAGCATCACAGTAAATGCAGTTTCTTTAAGCGAGTGCGCTTTTCAAAAGTTCCGAAGTATAAATGCAAAGTTGCAGGCCAACTCTGGACACCGGTGTTTCAGCATTATTGTCCTTCATCAGCAGAGTGTAGGTAGATTTTCAGGGGTTTGCTGTGTAGGTTGCCAAAGTATCATTAGGTTCAGTACCTCTCAGGGCGCGTGGGTGCGTAACCTGAGCTCGTCAGCTCAAAGGCTCGAGGGAGCCATATTTAAGTAGGGTTCGATAGGTCGCACACCACTCCACCAACCAGCGGGTAACCCCAGGAGCATCACGGTAAATGCAGTTTCTTTAAGCGAGTGCGCTTTTCAAAAGTTCCGAAGTATAAATGCAAAGTTGGGGGCCAACTCTGGACACCGGTGTTTCAGGATTATTGTCCTTCATCAGCAGAGTGTAGGTAGATTTTCAGGCATTTGTTGTGCAGGCCGCCAAAGTGTCATCAGGTTCAGTACCTCTCAGGGCGCGTGGGTGCATAACCTGAGCTCGTCAGCTCAAAGGCTCGAGGGAGCCACATTTAAGTAGGGTTCGATAGGTCGCACACCACTCCAACAACCAGCGGGTAACCCCAGGAGCATCACAGTAAATGCAGTTTCTTTAAGCGATTGCGCTTTTCAAAAGTTCTGAAGTATAAATGCAATGTTGCAGGCCAACTCTGGACACCGGTGTTTCAGGATTATTGTCCTTCATCAGCAGAGTGTTGGTAGATTTTTAGGGGTTTGCTGTGCAGGCTGCCAAAGTGTCATCAGGTTCAGTACCTCTCAGGGCGCGTGGGTGCGTAACCTGAGCTCGTCAGCTCAAAGGCTCGAGGGAGCCTTATTTAAGTAGGGTTCGATAGGTCGCACGCCACTCCACCAACCAGCGGGTAACCCCAGGAGCATCACAGTAAATGCAGTTTCTTTAAGCGATTGCGCTTTTCAAAAGTTCTGAAGTATAAATGCAATGTTGCAGGCCAACTCTGGACACCGGTGTTTCAGGATTATTGTCCTTCATCAGCAGAGTGTAGGTAGATTTTTAGGGGTTTGCTGTGCAGGCTGCCAAAGTGTCATCAGGTTCAGTACCTCTCAGGGCGCGTGGGTGCGTAACTTGAGCTCAAAAGCTCAAAAGCTCGAGGGAGCCATATTTAAGTAGGGTTCGATAGGTCGCACACCACTCCACCAACCAGCGGGAAACCCCAGGAGCATCACAGTAGATGCAGTTTCTTTAAGCGAGTGCGCTTTTCAAAAGTTCCGAAGTATAAATGCAAAGTTGCAGGCCAACTCTGGACACCGGTGTTTCAGGATTATTGTCCTTCATCAGCAGAGTGTAGGTAGATTTTCAGGCATTTGTTGTGCAGGCCGCCAAAGTGTCATCAGGTTCAGTACCTCTCAGGGCGCGTGGGTGCATAACCTGAGCTCGTCAGCTCAAAGGCTCGAGGGAGCCACATTTAAGTAGGGTTCGATAGGTCGCACACCACTCCAACAACCAGCGGGTAACCCCAGGAGCATCACAGTAAATGCAGTTTCTTTAAGCGATTGCGCTTTTCAAAAGTTGTGAAGTATAAATGCAATGTTGCAGGCCAACTCTGGACACCGGTGTTTCAGGATTATTGTCCATCATCAGCAGAGTGTAGGTAGATTTTTAGGGGTTAGCTGTGCAGGCTGCCAGAGTGTCATCAGGTTCAGTACCTCTCAGGGCGCGTGGGTGCGTAACCTGAGCTCGTCAGCTCAAAGGCTCGAGGGAGCCTTATTTAAGTAGGGTTCGATAGGTCGCACACCACTCCACCAACCAGCGGGTAACCCCAGGAGCATCACGTTAAATGCAGTTTCTTTAAGCAAGTGCGCTTTTAAAAAGTTCTGAAGTATAAATCCAAAGTTGCAGGCCAACTCTGGACACCGGTGTTTCAGGATTATTGTCCTTCATCAGCAGAGTGTAGGTAGATTTTCAGGGGTTTGCTGAGCAGGCTGCCAAAGTGTCATCAGGTTCAGTACCTCTCAGGGCGCGTGGGTGCGTAACCTGAGCTCGTCAGCTCAAAGACTCCAGGGAGCCATATTTAAGTAGGGTTCGATAGGTCGCACACCACTCCACCAACCAGCGGGTAACCCCAGGAGCATCACAGTAAATGCAGTTTCTTTAAGCTAGTGCGCTTTTCAAAAGTTCCGAAGTATAAATGCAACGTTGCAGGCCAACTCTGGACACCGGTGTTTCAGGATTATTGTCCTTCATCAGCAGAGTGTAGGTAGATTTTCAGGGGTTTGCTGTGCAGGCTGCCAAAGTGTCATCAGGTTCAGTACCTCTCAGGGCGCGTGGGTGCGTAACCTGAGCTCGTCAGCTCAATGGCTCGAGGGAGCCATATTTAAGTAGGGTTCGATAGGTCGCACACCACTCCACCAACCAGCGGGTAACCCCAGGAGCATCACAGTAAATGCAGTTTCTTTAAGCGAGTGCGCTTTTCAAAAGTTCCGAAGTAAAAATGCAACGTTGCAGGCCAACTCTGGACACCGGTGTTTCAGGATTATTGTCCTTTATCAGCAGAGTGAAGGTAGATTTTCAGGGGTTTGCTGTGCAGGCTGCAAAAGTGTCATCAGGTTCAGTACCTCTCAGGGCGCGTGGGTGCGTAACCTGAGCTCGTCAGCACAAAGGCTCGAGGGAGCCATATTTAAGTAGGGTTTTATAGGTCGCACACCACTCCACCAACCAGCGGTTAACCCCAGGAGCATCACGGTAAATGCAGTTCATTTAAGCGAGTGCGCTTTTCAAAAGTTCCGAAGTATAAATGCATAGTTGCAGGCCAACTCTGGACACCGGTGTTTCAGGATTATTGTCCTTCATCAGCAGAGTGTAGGTAGATTTTCAGGGGTTTGCTGTGCAGGCTGCCAAAGTGTCATCAGGTTCAGTACCTCTCAGGGCGCGTGGGTGCGTAACCTGAGCTCGTCAGCTCAAAGGCTCGAGGGAACCATATTTAAGTAGGGTTCGATAGGTCGCACACCACTCCACCAACCAGCGGGTAACCCCAGGAGCATCACGGTAAATGCAGTTTCTTTAAGCGAGTTCGCTTTTCAAAAGTTCCGAAGTATAAATGCAAAGTTGCAGGCCAACTCTGGACACCGGTGTTTCAGGATTATTGTCCTTCATCAGCAGGGTGTATGTAGATTTTCAGGCGTTTGCTGTGCAGGCTGCCAAAGTGTCATCAGGTTCAGTACCTCTCAGGGCGCGTGGGTGCGTAACCTGAGCTCGTCAGCTCAAAGGCTCAAAGAAGCCATATTTATGTAGGGTTCGATAGGTCGCACCCCACTCCACCAACCAGCGGGTAACCCCAGGAGCATCACGGTAAATGCAGTTTCTTTAAGTGAGTGCGCTTTTCAAAATTTCCGAAGTATAACTGCAAAGTAGCAGGCCAACTCTGGACACCGGTGTTTCAGGATTATTGTCCTTCATCAGCAGAGTGTAGATAGATTTTCAGGGGTTTGCTCTGCAGGCTGCCAAAGTGTCATCAGGTTCAGTACCTCTCAGGGCGCCTGGGTGCGTAACCTGAGCTCGTCAGCTCAAAGGCTCGAGGGAGCCATATTTAAGTAGGGTTCGATAGGTCGCACACCACTCCACCAACCAGTGGGTAACCCCAGGAGCATCACGGTAAATGCAGTTTCTTTAAGCGAGTGCGCTTTTCAAAAGTTCCGAAGTATAAATGCAAAGTTGCAGGCCAACTCTGGACACCGGTGTTTAAGGATTATTGTCCTTCATCAGCAGAGTGTAGGTAGATTTTCAGGGGTTTGCTGTGCAGGCTGCCAAAGTGTCATCAGGTTCAGTACCTCTCAGGGTGTGTGGGTGAGTAACCTGAGCTCGTCAGCTCAAAGATTCGAGGGAGCCATATTTAAGTAGGGTTCGATAGGTCGCTCACCACTCCACCAACCAGCGGGTAACCCCAGGAGCATCACAGTAAATGCAGTTTCTTTAAGCGAGTGCGCTTTTCAAAAGTTCCGAAGTATAAATGCAAAGTTGCAGGCCAACTCTGGACACCGGTGTTTCAGGATTATTGTCCTTACTCAGCAGAGTGTAGGTAGATTTTCAGGAGTTTGCTGGGCAGGCTGCCAAAGTGTCATCAGGTTCAGTACCTCTCAGGGCGCGTGGGTGCGTAACTTGAGCTCGTCAGCTCAAAAGCTCGAGGGAGCCATATTTAAGTAGGGTTCGATAGGTCGCACACCACTCCACCAACCAGCGGGAAACCCCAGGAGCATCACGGTAGATGCAGTTTCTTTAAGCGAGTGCGCTTTTCAAAAGTTCCGAAGTATAAATGCAAAGTTGCAGGCCAACTCTGGACACCGGTGTTTCAGGATTATTGTCCTTCATCAGCAGAGTGTAGGTAGATTTTCAGGCATTTGTTGTGCAGGCCGCCAACGTGTCATCAGGTTCAGTACCTCTCAGGGCGCGTGGGTGCATAACCTGAGCTCGTCAGCTCAAAGGCTCGAGGGAGTCACATTTAAGTAGGGTTCGATAGGTCGCACACCACTCCACCAACCAGCGGGAAACCCCAGGAGCATCACGGTAAATGCAGTTTCTTTAAGCGATTGCGCTTTTCAAAAGTTCTGAAGTATAAATGCAATGTTGCAGGCCAACTCTGGACACCGGTGTTTCAGGATTATTGTCCTTCATCAGCAGAGTGTACGTAGATTTTTAGGGGTTTGCTGTGCAGGCTGCCAAGGTGTCATCAGGTTCAGTACCTCTCAGGGTGCGTGGGTGCGTAACCTGAGCTCGTCAGCTCAAAGGCTCGAGGAAGCCATATTTAAGTAGGGTTCGATAGGTCGCACACCACTCCACCAACCAGCGGGTAGCCCCAGGAGCATCACGTTAAATGCAGTTTCTTTAAGCGAGTGCGCTTTTCAAAAGTTCTGAAGTATAAATGCAATGTTGCAGGCCAACTCTGGACACCGGTGTTTCAGGATTATTGTCCTTCATCAGCAGAGTGTAGGTAGATGTTTAGGGGTTTGCTGTGCAGGCTGCCAAAGTGTCATCAGGTTCAGTACCTCTCAGTGTGCGTGGGTGCGTAACCTGAGCTCGTCAGCTCAAAGGCTCGAGGAAGCCATATTTAAGTAGGGTTCGATATGTCGCACACCACTCCACCAACCAGCGGGTAACCCCAGGAGCATCACGTTAAATGCAGTTTCTTTAAGCGAGTGCGCTTTTCAAAAGTTCCGAAGTATAAATGCAAAGTTGCAGGCCAACTCTGGACACCGGTGTTTCAGGATTATTGTCCTTCCTCAGCAGAGTGTAGGTAGATTTTCAGGGGTTTGCTGGGCAGGCTGCCAAAGTGTCATCAGGTTCAGTACCTCTCAGGGCGCTTGGGTGCGTAACCTGAGCTCGTCAGCTCAAAGGCTCGAGGGAGCCTTATTTAAGTAGGGTTCGATAGGTCGCACGCCACTCCACCAACCAGCGGGTAACCCCAGGAGCATCACAGTAAATGCAGTTTCTTTAAGCGATTGCGCTTTTCAAAAGTTCTGAAGTATAAATGCAATGTTGCAGGCCAACTCTGGACACCGGTGTTTCAGGATTATTGTCCTTCATCAGCAGAGTGTAGGTAGATTTTTAGGGGTTTGCTGTGCAGGCTGCCAAAGTGTCATCAGGTTCAGTACCTCTCAGGGCGCGTGGGTGCGTAACTTGAGCTCAAAAGCTCAAAAGCTCGAGGGAGCCATATTTAAGTAGGGTTCGATAGGTCGCACACCACT
The DNA here is from genome assembly GCF_964263255.1 of Lissotriton vulgaris. Taxonomy (NCBI): domain Eukaryota; kingdom Metazoa; phylum Chordata; class Amphibia; order Caudata; family Salamandridae; genus Lissotriton; species Lissotriton vulgaris. The sequence continues at coordinate 64,967 of NW_028251925.1, forward strand.
CCACCAACCAGCGGGAAACCCCAGGAGCATCACAGTAGATGCAGTTTCTTTAAGCGAGTGCGCTTTTCAAAAGTTCCGAAGTATAAATGCAAAGTTGCAGGCCAACTCTGGACACCGGTGTTTCAGGATTATTGTCCTTCATCAGCAGAGTGTAGGTAGATTTTCAGGCATTTGTTGTGCAGGCCGCCAAAGTGTCATCAGGTTCAGTACCTCTCAGGGCGCGTGGGTGCATAACCTGAGCTCGTCAGCTCAAAGGCTTGAGGGAGCCACATTTAAGTAGGGTTCGATAGGTCGCACACCACTCCAACAACCAGCGGGTAACCCCAGGAGCATCACAGTAAATGCAGTTTCTTTAAGCGATTGCGCTTTTCAAAAGTTGTGAAGTATAAATGCAATGTTGCAGGCCAACTCTGGACACCGGTGTTTCAGGATTATTGTCCTTCATCAGCAGAGTGTAGGTAGATTTTTAGGGGTTTGCTGTGCAGGCTGCCAGAGTGTCATCAGGTTCAGTACCTCTCAGGGCGTGTGGGTGCGTAACCTGAGCTCGTCAGCTCAAAGGCTCGAGGGAGCCTTATTTAAGTAGGGTTCGATAGGTCGCACACCACTCCACCAACCAGCGGGTAACCCCAGGAGCATCACGTTAAATGCAGTTTCTTTAAGCAAGTGCGCTTTTAAAAAGTTCTGAAGTATAAATCCAAAGTTGCAGGCCAACTCTGGACACCGGTGTTTCAGGATTATTGTCCTTCATCAGCAGAGTGTAGGTAGATTTTCAGGGGTTTGCTGAGCAGGCTGCCAAAGTGTCATCAGGTTCAGTACCTCTCAGGGCGCGTGGGTGCATAACCTGAGCTCGTCAGCTCAAAGACTCGAGGGAGCCATATTTAAGTAGGGTTCGATAGGTCGCACACCACTCCACCAACCAGCGGGTAACCCCAGGAGCATCACAGTAAATGCAGTTTCTTTAAGCTAGTGCGCTTTTCAAAAGTTCCGAAGTATAAATGCAACGTTGCAGGCCAACTCTGGACACCGGTGTTTCAGGATTATTGTCCTTCATCAGCAGAGTGTAGGTAGATTTTCAGGGGTTTGCTGTGCAGGCTGCCAAAGTGTCATCAAGTTCAGTACCTCTCAGGGCGCGTGGGTGCGTAACCTGAGCTCGTCAGCTCAAAGGCTCGAGGGAGCCAAATTTAAGTAGGAGTCGATAGGTCGCACACAACTCCACCAACCAGCGGGTACCCCAAAAGCATCACAGTAAATGCAGTTTCTTTAAACGAGTGCGCTTTTCAAAAGTTCCGAAGTAAAAATGCAAAGTTGCAGGCCAACTCTGGACACCGGTGTTTCAGGATTATTGTCCTTCATCAGCAGAGTGTAGGTAGATTTTCAGGGGTTTGCTCTGCAGGCTGCCAAAGTGTCATCAGGTTCAGTACCTCTCAGGGCGCGTGGGTGCGTAACCTGAGCTCGTCAGCTCAAAGGCTCGAGGGAGCCATATTTAAGTAGGGTTCGATAGGTCGCACACCACTCCACCAACCAGCGGGTAACCCCAGGAGCATCACAGTAAATGCAGTTTCTGTAAGCGAGTGCGCTTTTCAAAAGTTCCGAAGTAAAAATGCAACGTTGCAGGCCAACTCTGGACACCGGTGTTTCAGGATTATTGTCCTTTATCAGCAGAGTGAAGGTAGATTTTCAGGGGTTTGCTGTGCAGGCTGCAAAAGTGTCATCAGGTTCAGTACCTCTCAGGGCGCGTGGGTGCGTAACCTGAGCTCGTCAGCACAAAGGCTCGAGGGAGCCATATTTAAGTAGGGTTTTATAGGTCGCACACCACTCCACCAACCAGCGGTTAACCCCAGGAGCATCACGGTAAATGCAGTTTATTTAAGCGAGTGCGCTTTTCAAAAGTTCCGAAGTATAAATGCATAGTTGCAGGCCAACTCTGGACACCGGTGTTTCAGGATTATTGTCCTTCATCAGCAGAGTGTAGGTAGATTTTCAGGGGTTTGCTGTGCAGGCTGCCAAAGTGTCATCAGGTTCAGTACCTCTCAGGGCGCGTGGGTGCGTAACCTGAGCTCGTCAGCTCAAAGGCTCGAGGGAACCATATTTAAGTAGGGTTCGATAGGTCGCACACCACTCCACCAACCAGCGGGTAACCCCAGGAGCATCACGGTAAATGCAGTTTCTTTAAGCGAGTTCGCTTTTCAAAAGTTCCGAAGTATAAATGCAAAGTTGCAGGCCAACTCTGGACACCGGTGTTTCAGGATTATTGTCCTTCATCAGCAGGGTGTATGTAGATTTTCAGGCGTTTGCTGTGCAGGCTGCCAAAGTGTCATCAGGTTCAGTACCTCTCAGGGCGCGTGGGTGCTTAACCTGAGCTCGTCAGCTCAAAGGCTCAAAGAAGCCATATTTAAGTGGGGTTCGATAGGTCGCACCCCACTCCACCAACCAGCGGGTAGCCCCAGGAGCATCACAGTAAATGCAGTTTCTTTAAGTGAGTGCGCTTTTCAAAATTTCCGAAGTATAACTGCAAAGTAGCAGGCCAACTCTGGACACCGGTGTTTCAGGATTATTGTCCTTCATCAGCAGAGTGTAGATAGATTTTCAGGGGTTTGCTGTGCAGGCTGCCAAAGTGTCATCAGGTTCAGTACCTCTCAGGGCGCGTGGGTGCGTAACCTGAGCTCGTCAGCTCAAAGGCTCGAGGGAGCCATATTTAAGTAGGGTTCGATAGGTCGCACACCACTCCACCAACCAGCGGGTAACCCCAGGAGCATCACGGTAAATGCAGTTTCTTTAAGCGAGTGCGCTTTTCAAAAGTTCCGAAGTATAAATGCAAAGTTGCAGGCCAACTCTGGATACCGGTGTTTAAGGATTATTGTCCTTCATCAGCAGAGTGTAGGTAGATTTTCAGGGGTTTGCTGTGCAGGCTGCCAAAGTGTCATCAGGTTCAGTACCTCTCAGGTTGTGTGGGTGCGTAACCTGAGCTCGTCAGCTCAAAGATTCGAGGGAGCCATATTTAAGTAGGGTTCGATAGGTCGCTCACCACTCCACCAACCAGCGGGTAACCCCAGGAGCATCACAGTAAATGCAGTTTCTTTAAGCGAGTGCGCTTTTCAAAAGTTCCGAAGTATAAATGCAAAGTTGCAGGCCAACTCTGGACACCGGTGTTTCAGGATTATTGTCCTTCATCAGCAGAGTGTAGGTATATTTTTAGGGGTTTGCTGTGTAGGTTGCCAAAGTATCATTAGGTTCAGTACCTCTCAGGGCGCGTGGGTGCGTAACCTGAGCTCGTCAGCTCAAAGGCTCGAGGGAGCCATATTTAAGTACGGTTCGATAGGTCGCACACCACTACACCAACCAGCGGGTAACCCCAGGAGCATCATGGTAAATGCAGTTTCTTTAAGCGAGTGCGCTTTTCAAAAGTTCCGAAGTATAAATGCAAAGTTGCAGGCCAACTCTGGACACTGGTGTTTCAGGATTATTGTCCTTACTCAGCAGAGTGTAGGTAGATTTTCAGGGGTTTGCTGGGCAGGCTGCCAAAGTGTCATCAGGTTCAGTACCTCTCAGGGCGCGTGGGTGCATAACCTGAGCTCGTCAGCTCAAAGGCTTGAGGGAGCCACATTTAAGTAGGGTTCGATAGGTCGCACACCACTCCAACAACCAGCGGGTAACCCCAGGAGCATCACAGTAAATGCAGTTTCTTTAAGCGATTGCGCTTTTCAAAAGTTGTGAAGTATAAATGCAATGTTGCAGGCCAACTCTGGACACCGGTGTTTCAGGATTATTGTCCTTCATCAGCAGAGTGTAGGTAGATTTTTAGGGGTTTGCTGTGCAGGCTGCCAGAGTGTCATCAGGTTCAGTACCTCTCAGGGCGCGTGGGTGCGTAACCTGAGCTCGTCAGCTCAAAGGCTCGAGGGAGCCTTATTTAAGTAGGGTTCGATAGGTCGCACACCACTCCACCAACCAGCGGGTAACCCCAGGAGCATCACGTTAAATGCAGTTTCTTTAAGCAAGTGCGCTTTTAAAAAGTTCTGAAGTATAAATCCAAAGTTGCAGGCCAACTCTGGACACCGGTGTTTCAGGATTATTGTCCTTCATCAGCAGAGTGTAGGTAGATTTTCAGGGGTTTGCTGAGCAGGCTGCCAAAGTGTCATCAGGTTCAGTACCTCTCAGGGCGCGTGGGTGCGTAACCTGAGCTCGTCAGCTCAAAGACTCGAGGGAGCCATATTTAAGTAGGGTTCGATAGGTCGCACACCACTCCACCAACCAGCGGGTAACCCCAGGAGCATCACAGTAAATGCAGTTTCTTTAAGCTAGTGCGCTTTTCAAAAGTTCCGAAGTATAAATGCAACGTTGCAGGCCAACTCTGGACACCGGTGTTTCAGGATTATTGTCCTTCATCAGCAGAGTGTAGGTAGATTTTCAGGGGTTTGCTGTGCAGGCTGCCAAAGTGTCATCAAGTTCAGTACCTCTCAGGGCGCGTGGGTGCGTAACCTGAGCTCGTCAGCTCAAAGGCTCGAGGGAGCCAAATTTAAGTAGGAGTCGATAGGTCGCACACAACTCCACCAACCAGCGGGTACCCCAAAAGCATCACAGTAAATGCAGTTTCTTTAAACGAGTGCGCTTTTCAAAAGTTCCGAAGTAAAAATGCAAAGTTGCAGGCCAACTCTGGACACCGGTGTTTCAGGATTATTGTCCTTCATCAGCAGAGTGTAGGTAGATTTTCAGGGGTTTGCTCTGCAGGCTGCCAAAGTGTCATCAGGTTCAGTACCTCTCAGGGCGCGTGGGTGCGTAACCTGAGCTCGTCAGCTCAAAGGCTCGAGGGAGCCATATTTAAGTAGGGTTCGATAGGTCGCACACCACTCCACCAACCAGCGGGTAACCCCAGGAGCATCACAGTAAATGCAGTTTCTTTAAGCGAGTGCGCTTTTCAAAAGTTCCGAAGTAAAAATGCAACGTTGCAGGCCAACTCTGGACACAGGTGTTTCAGGATTATTGTCCTTTATCAGCAGAGTGAAGGTAGATTTTCAGGGGTTTGCTGTGCAGGCTGCAAAAGTGTCATCAGGTTCAGTACCTCTCAGGGCGCGTGGGTGCGTAACCTGAGCTCGTCAGCACAAAGGCTCGAGGGAGCCATATTTAAGTAGGGTTTTATAGGTCGCACACCACTCCACCAACCAGCGGTTAACCCCAGGAGCATCACGGTAAATGCAGTTTATTTAAGCGAGTGCGCTTTTCAAAAGTTCCGAAGTATAAATGCATAGTTGCAGGCCAACTCTGGACACCGGTGTTTCAGGATTATTGTCCTTCATCAGCAGAGTGTAGGTAGATTTTCAGGGGTTTGCTGTGCAGGCTGCCAAAGTGTCATCAGGTTCAGTACCTCTCAGGGCGCGTGGGTGCGTAACCTGAGCTCGTCAGCTCAAAGGCTCGAGGGAACCATATTTAAGTAGGGTTCGATAGGTCGCACACCACTCCACCAACCAGCGGGTAACCCCAGGAGCATCACGTTAAATGCAGTTTCTTTAAGCGAGTTCGCTTTTCAAAAGTTCCGAAGTATAAATGCAAAGTTGCAGGCCAACTCTGGACACCGGTGTTTCAGGATTATTGTCCTTCATCAGCAGGGTGTATGTAGATTTTCAGGCGTTTGCTGTGCAGGCTGCCAAAGTGTCATCAGGTTCAGTACCTCTCAGGGCGCGTGGGTGCTTAACCTGAGCTCGTCAGCTCAAAGGCTCAAAGAAGCCATATTTAAGTGGGGTTCGATAGGTCGCACCCCACTCCACCAACCAGCGGGTAGCCCCAGGAGCATCACGGTAAATGCAGTTTCTTTAAGTGAGTGCGCTTTTCAAAATTTCCGAAGTATAACTGCAAAGTAGCAGGCCAACTCTGGACACCGGTGTTTCAGGATTATTGTCCTTCATCAGCAGAGTGTAGATAGATTTTCAGGGGTTTGCTGTGCAGGCTGCCAAAGTGTCATCAGGTTCAGTACCTCTCAGGGCGCGTGGGTGCGTAACCTGAGCTCGTCAGCTCAAAGGCTCGAGGGAGCCATATTTAAGTAGGGTTCGATAGGTCGCACACCACTCCACCAACCAGCGGGTAACCCCAGGAGCATCACGGTAAATGCAGTTTCTTTAAGCGAGTGCGCTTTTCAAAAGTTCCGAAGTATAAATGCAAAGTTGCAGGCCAACTCTGGATACCGGTGTTTAAGGATTATTGTCCTTCATCAGCAGAGTGTAGGTAGATTTTCAGGGGTTTGCTGTGCAGGCTGCCAAAGTGTCATCAGGTTCAGTACCTCTCAGGTTGTGTGGGTGCGTAACCTGAGCTCGTCAGCTCAAAGATTCGAGGGAGCCATATTTAAGTAGGGTTCGATAGGTCGCTCACCACTCCACCAACCAGCGGGTAACCCCAGGAGCATCACAGTAAATGCAGTTTCTTTAAGCGAGTGCGCTTTTCAAAAGTTCCGAAGTATAAATGCAAAGTTGCAGGCCAACTCTGGACACCGGTGTTTCAGGATTATTGTCCTTCATCAGCAGAGTGTAGGTAGATTTTCAGGGGTTTGCTGTGTAGGTTGCCAAAGTATCATTAGGTTCAGTACCTCTCAGGGCGCGTGGGTGCGTAACCTGAGCTCGTCAGCTCAAAGGCTCGAGGGAGCCATATTTAAGTACGGTTCGATAGGTCGCACACCACTACACCAACCAGCGGGTAACCCCAGGAGCATCATGGTAAATGCAGTTTCTTTAAGCGAGTGCGCTTTTCAAAAGTTCCGAAGTATAAATGCAAAGTTGCAGGCCAACTCTGGACACTGGTGTTTCAGGATTATTGTCCTTACTCAGCAGAGTGTAGGTAGATTTTCAGGGGTTTGCTGGGCAGGCTGCCAAAGTGTCATCAGGTTCAGTACCTCTCAGGGCGCGTGGGTGCGTAACTTGAGCTCGTCAGCTCAAAAGCTCGAGGGAGCCATATTTAAGTAGGGTTCGATAGGTCGCACACCACTCCACCAACCAGCGGGAAACCCCAGGAGCATCACGGTAGATGCAGTTTCTTTAAGCGAGTGCGCTTTTCAAAAGTTCCGAAGTATAAATGCAAAGTTGCAGGCCAACTCTGGACACCGGTGTTTCAGGATTATTGTCCTTCATCAGCAGAGTGTAGGTAGATTTTCAGGCATTTGTTGTGCAGGCCGCCAAAGTGTCATCAGGTTCAGTACCTCTCAGGGTGCGTGGGTGCGTAACCTGAGCTCGTCAGCTCAAAGGCTCGAGGAAGCCATATTTAAGTAGGGTTCGATAGGTCGCACACCACTCCACCAACCAGCGGGTAGCCCCAGGAGCATCACGTTAAATGCAGTTTCTTTAAGCGAGTGCGCTTTTCAAAAGTTCTGAAGTATAAATGCAATTTTGCAGGCCAACTCTGGACACCGGTGTTTCAGGATTATTGTCCTTCATCAGCAGAGTGTAGGTAGATTTTTAGGGGTTTGCTGTGCAGGCTGCCAAAGTGTCATCAGGTTCAGTACCTCTCAGGGTGCGTGGGTGCGTAACCTGAGCTCGTCAGCTCAAAGGCTCGAGGAAGCCATATTTAAGTAGGGTTCGATATGTCGCACACCACTCCACCAACCAGCGGGTAGCCCCAGGAGCATCACGTTAAATGCAGTTTCTTTAAGCGAGTGCGCTTTTCAAAAGTTCCGAAGTATAAATGCAAAGTTGCAGGCCAACTCTGGACACCGGTGTTTCAGGATTATTGTCCTTCATCAGCAGAGTGTAGATAGATTTTCAGGGGTTTGCTGTGCAGGCTGCCAAAGTGTCATCAGGTTCAGTACCTCTCAGGGCGCGTGCGTGCGTAACCTGAGCTCGTCAGCTCAAATGCTCGAGGGAGCCATATTTAAGTAGGGTTCGATAGGTCGCACACCACTCCACCAACCAGCGGGTAACCAAAGGAGCATCACGGTAAATGCAGTTTCTTTAAGCGAGTGCGCTTTTCAAAAGTTCCGAAGTATAAATGCAAAGTTGCAGGCCAACTCTGGACACCGGTGTTTTAGGATTATTGCCCTTCATCAGCAGAGTGTAGGTAGATTTTCAGGGGTTTGCTGTGCAGGCTGCCAAAGTGTCATCAGGTTCAGTACCTCTCAGGGTGTGTGGGTGCGTAACCTGAGCTCGTCAGCTCAAAGATTCGAGGGAGCCATATTTAAGTAGGGTTCGATAGGTCGCACACCACTCCACCAACCAGCGGGTAACCCCAGGAGCATCACAGTAAATGCAGTTTCTTTAAGCGAGTGCGCTTTTCAAAAGTTCCGAAGTATAAATGCAAAGTTGCAGGCCAACTCTGGACACCGGTGTTTCAGGATTATTGTCCTTCCTCAGCAGAGTGTAGGTAGATTTTCAGGGGTTTGCTGTGCAGGCTGCCAAAGTGTCATCAGGTTCAGTACCTCTCAGGGCGCATGGGTGCGTAACTTGAGCTCGTCAGCTCAAAAGCTCGAGGGAGCCATATTTAAGTAGGGTTCGATAGGTCGCACACCACTCCACCAACCAGCGGGAAACCCCAGGAGCATCACGGTAAATGCAGTTTCTTTAAGCGAGTGCGCTTTTCAAAAGTTCCGAAGTATAAATGCAAAGTTGCAGGCCAACTCTGGACACCGGTGTTTCAGGATTATTGTCCTTCATCAGCAGAGTGTATGTAGATTTTCAGGCGTTTGCTGTGCAGGCTGCCAAAGTGTCATCAGGTTCAGTACCTCTCAGGGCGCGTGGGTGCGTAACCTGAGCTCGTCAGCTCAAAGGCTCGAGGGAGCCATATTTAAGTAGGGTTCGATAGGTCGCACACCACTCCACCAACCAGCGGGTAACCCCAGGAGCATCACGGTAAATGCAGTTTCTTTAAGCGAGTGCGCTTTTCAAAAGTTCCGAAGTATAAATGCAAAGTTGCAGGCCAACTCTGGATACCGGTGTTTAAGGATTATTGTCCTTCATCAGCAGAGTGTAGGTAGATTTTCAGGGGTTTGCTGTGCAGGCTGCCAAAGTGTCATCAGGTTCAGTACCTCTCAGGTTGTGTGGGTGCGTAACCTGAGCTCGTCAGCTCAAAGATTCGAGGGAGCCATATTTAAGTAGGGTTCGATAGGTCGCTCACCACTCCACCAACCAGCGGGTAACCCCAGGAGCATCACAGTAAATGCAGTTTCTTTAAGCGAGTGCGCTTTTCAAAAGTTCCGAAGTATAAATGCAAAGTTGCAGGCCAACTCTGGACACCGGTGTTTCAGGATTATTGTCCTTCATCAGCAGAGTGTAGGTAGATTTTCAGGGGTTTGCTGTGTAGGTTGCCAAAGTATCATTAGGTTCAGTACCTCTCAGGGCGCGTGGGTGCGTAACCTGAGCTCGTCAGCTCAAAGGCTCGAGGGAGCCATATTTAAGTACGGTTCGATAGGTCGCACACCACTACACCAACCAGCGGGTAACCCCAGGAGCATCATGGTAAATGCAGTTTCTTTAAGCGAGTGCGCTTTTCAAAAGTTCCGAAGTATAAATGCAAAGTTGCAGGCCAACTCTGGACACTGGTGTTTCAGGATTATTGTCCTTACTCAGCAGAGTGTAGGTAGATTTTCAGGGGTTTGCTGGGCAGGCTGCCAAAGTGTCATCAGGTTCAGTACCTCTCAGGGCGCGTGGGTGCGTAACTTGAGCTCGTCAGCTCAAAAGCTCGAGGGAGCCATATTTAAGTAGGGTTCGATAGGTCGCACACCACTCCACCAACCAGCGGGAAACCCCAGGAGCATCACGGTAGATGCAGTTTCTTTAAGCGAGTGCGCTTTTCAAAAGTTCCGAAGTATAAATGCAAAGTTGCAGGCCAACTCTGGACACCGGTGTTTCAGGATTATTGTCCTTCATCAGCAGAGTGTAGGTAGATTTTCAGGCATTTGTTGTGCAGGCCGCCAAAGTGTCATCAGGTTCAGTACCTCTCAGGGTGCGTGGGTGCGTAACCTGAGCTCGTCAGCTCAAAGGCTCGAGGAAGCCATATTTAAGTAGGGTTCGATAGGTCGCACACCACTCCACCAACCAGCGGGTAGCCCCAGGAGCATCACGTTAAATGCAGTTTCTTTAAGCGAGTGCGCTTTTCAAAAGTTCTGAAGTATAAATGCAATTTTGCAGGCCAACTCTGGACACCGGTGTTTCAGGATTATTGTCCTTCATCAGCAGAGTGTAGGTAGATTTTTAGGGGTTTGCTGTGCAGGCTGCCAAAGTGTCATCAGGTTCAGTACCTCTCAGGGTGCGTGGGTGCGTAACCTGAGCTCGTCAGCTCAAAGGCTCGAGGAAGCCATATTTAAGTAGGGTTCGATATGTCGCACACCACTCCACCAACCAGCGGGTAGCCCCAGGAGCATCACGTTAAATGCAGTTTCTTTAAGCGAGTGCGCTTTTCAAAAGTTCCGAAGTATAAATGCAAAGTTGCAGGCCAACTCTGGACACCGGTGTTTCAGGATTATTGTCCTTCATCAGCAGAGTGTAGATAGATTTTCAGGGGTTTGCTGTGCAGGCTGCCAAAGTGTCATCAGGTTCAGTACCTCTCAGGGCGCGTGCGTGCGTAACCTGAGCTCGTCAGCTCAAATGCTGGAGGGAGCCATATTTAAGTAGGGTTCGATAGGTCGCACACCACTCCACCAACCAGCGGGTAACCAAAGGAGCATCACGGTAAATGCAGTTTCTTTAAGCGAGTGCGCTTTTCAAAAGTTCCGAAGTATAAATGCAAAGTTGCAGGCCAACTCTGGACACCGGTGTTTTAGGATTATTGCCCTTCATCAGCAGAGTGTAGGTAGATTTTCAGGGGTTTGCTGTGCAGGCTGCCAAAGTGTCATCAGGTTCAGTACCTCTCAGGGTGTGTGGGTGCGTAACCTGAGCTCGTCAGCTCAAAGATTCGAGGGAGCCATATTTAAGTAGGGTTCGATAGGTCGCACACCACTCCACCAACCAGCGGGTAACCCCAGGAGCATCACAGTAAATGCAGTTTCTTTAAGCGAGTGCGCTTTTCAAAAGTTCCGAAGTATAAATGCAAAGTTGCAGGCCAACTCTGGACACCGGTGTTTCAGGATTATTGTCCTTCCTCAGCAGAGTGTAGGTAGATTTTCAGGGGTTTGCTGTGCAGGCTGCCAAAGTGTCATCAGGTTCAGTACCTCTCAGGGCGCATGGGTGCGTAACTTGAGCTCGTCAGCTCAAAAGCTCGAGGGAGCCATATTTAAGTAGGGTTCGATAGGTCGCACACCACTCCACCAACCAGCGGGAAACCCCAGGAGCATCACGGTAAATGCAGTTTCTTTAAGCGAGTGCGCTTTTCAAAAGTTCCGAAGTATAAATGCAAAGTTGCAGGCCAACTCTGGACACCGGTGTTTCAGAATTATTGTCCTTCATCAGCAGAGTCTAGGTAGATTTTCAGGCATTTGTTGTGCCGGCCGCCAAAGTGTCATCAGGTTCAGTACCTCTCAGGGCACGTGGGTGCATATCCTGAGCTCGTCAGCTCAAAGGCTCGAGGGAGCCACATTTAAGTAGGGTTCGATAGGTCGCACACCACTCCACCAACCAGCGGGTAACCCCAGGAGCATCACAGTAATTGCAGTTTCTTTAAGCGAGTGCGCTTTTCAAAAGTTCCGAAGTATAAATGCAAAGTTGCAGGCCAACTCTGGACACCGGCGTTTCAGGATTATTGTCCTTCATCAGCAGATTGTAGGTAGATTTTCAGGGGTTTGCTGTGCAGGCTGCCAAAGTGTCATCAGGTTCAGTACCTCTCAGGGCACGTGGGTAGGTAACCTGAGCTCATTAGCTCAAAGGCTCGAGGGAGCCATATTTAAGTAGGGTTCGATAGGTCGCACACCACTCCACCAACCAGCGGGTAACCCCAGGGGCATCACAGTAAATGCAGTTTCTTTAAGCGAGTGCGCTTTTCAAAAGTTCCGAAGTAAAAATGCAAAGTTGCAGGCCAACTCTGGACACCGGTGTTTCAGGATTATTGTCCTTCATCAGCAGAGTGAAGGTAGATTTTCAGGGGTTTGCTGTGCAGGCTGCAAAAGTGTCATCAGGTTCAGTACCTTTCAGGGCGCGTGGGTGCGTAACCTGAGTTTGCCAGCACAAAGGCTCGAGGGAGCCATATTTAAGTAGGGTTTGATAGGTCGCACACCACTCCACCAACCAGCGGTTAACCCCAGGAGCATCACGGTAAATGCAGTTTATTTAAGCGAGTGCGCTTTTCAAAAGTTCCGAAGTATAAATGCATAGTTGCAGGCCAACTCTGGACACCGGTGTTTCAGGATTATTGTCCTTCATCAGCAGAGTGTAGGTAGATTTTCAGGGGTTTGCTGTGCAGGGTGCCAAAGTGTCATCAGGTTCAGTACCTCTCAGGGCGCGTGGGTGCGTAAACTTGGGCTCGTCAGCTCAAAGGCTCAAAGGAGCCATATTTAAGTAGGGTTCGATAGGTCGCACACCACTCCACCAACCAGCGGGTAACCCCAGGAGCATCACGGTAAATGCAGTTTCTTTAAGCGAGTTCGCTTTTCAAAAGTTCCGAAGTATAAATGCAAAGTTGCAGGCCAACTCTGGACACCGGTGTTTCAGGATTATTGTCCTTCATCAGCAGAGTGTATGTAGATTTTCAGGCGTTTGCTGTGCAGGCTGCCAAAGTGTCATCAGGTTCAGTACCTCTCAGGGCGCGTGGGTGCGTAACCTGAGCTCGTCAGCTCAAAGGCTCAAAGAAGCCATATTTAAGTAGGGTTCGATAGGGCGCACACCACTCCACCAACCAGCGGGTAGCCCCAGGAGCATCACGGTAAATGCAGTTTCTTTGTGTGAGTGCGCTTTTCAAAATTTCCGAAGTATAAATGCAAAGTTGCAGGCCAACTCTGGACACCGGTGTTTCAGGATTATTGTCCTTCATCAGCAGAGTGTAGATAGATTTTCAGGGGTTTGCTGTGCAGGCTGCCAGAGTGTCATCAGGTTCAGTACCTCTCAGGGCGCGTGGGTGCGTAACCTGAGCTCGTCAGCTCAAAGGCTCGAGGGAGCCATATTTAAGAAGGGTTCGATAGGTCGCACACCACTCCACCAATCAGCGGGTAGCCCCAGGAGCATCATGTTAAATGCAGTTTCTTTAAGCGAGTGCGCTTTTCAAAAGTTCTGAAGTATAAATGCAATGTTGCAGGCCAACTCTGGACACCGGTGTTTCAGGATTATTGTCCTTCATCAGCAGAGTGTAGATAGATTTTCAGGGGTTTGCTGTGCAGGCTGCCAAAGTGTATCAGGTTCAGTACCTCTCAGGGCGCGTGGGTGCGTAACCTGAGCTCGTCAGCTCAAAGGCTCGAGGGAGCCATATTTAAGTAGGGTTCAATAGGTCGCACCCCACTCCACCAACCAGCGGGTAACCACAGGAGCATCACGGTAAATGCAGTTTCTTTAAGCGAGTGCGCTTTTCAAAAGTTCCGAAGTATAAATGCAAAGTTGCAGGCCAACTCTGGACACCGGTGTTTTAGGATTATTGTCCTTCATCAGCAGAGTGTAGGTAGATTTTCAGGGGTTTGCTGTGCAGGCTGCCAAAGTGTCATCAGGTTCAGTACCTCTCAGGGTGTGTGGGTGCGTAACCTGAGCTCGTCAGCTCAAAGATTCGAGGGAGCCATATTTAAGTAGGGTTCGATAGGTCGCACACCACTCCACCAACCAGCGGGTAACCCCAGGAGCATCACAGTAAATGCAGTTTCTTTAAGCGAGTGCGCTTTTCAAAAGTTCCGAAGTATAAATGCAAAGTTGCAGGCCAACTCTGGACACCGGTGTTTCAGGATTATTGTCCTTCCTCAGCAGAGTGCAGGAAGATTTTCAGGGGTTTGCTGTGCAGGCTGCCAAAGTGTCATCAGGTTCAGTACCTCTCAGGGCGCGTGGGTGCGTAACTTGAGCTTGTCAGATCAAAAGCTTGAGGGAGCCATATTTAAGTAGGGTTCGATAGGTCGCACACCACTCCACCAACCAGCGGGAAACCCCAGGAGCATCACGGTAAATGCAGTTTCTTTAAGCGAGTGCGCTTTTCAAAAGTTCCGAAGTATAAATGCAAAGTTGCAGGCCAACTCTGGACACCGGTGTTTCAGGATTATTGTCCTTCATCAGCAGAGTGTAGGTAGATTTTCAGGCATTTGTTGTGCCGGCCGCCAAAGTGTCATCAGGTTCAGTACCTCTCAGGGCGCCTGGGTGCATAACCTGAGCTCGTCAGCTCAAAGGCTCGAGGGAGCCATATTTAAGTAGGGTTCGATAGGTCGCACACCACTCCACGAACCAGCGGGTAACCCCAGGGGCATCACAGTAAATGCAGTTTCTTTAAGCGAGTGGCTTTTCAAAAGTTCCGAAGTAAAAATGCAAAGTTGCAGGCCAACTCTGGACACCGGTGTTTCAGGATTATTGTCCTTCACCAGCAGAGTGAAGGTAGATTTTCAGGGGTTTGCTGTGCAGGCTGCAAAAGTGTCATCAGGTTCAGTACCTCTCAGGGCGCGTGGGTGCGTAACCTGAGCTCGTCAGCACAAAGGCTCGAGGGAGCCATATTTAAGTAGGGTTTGATAGGTCGCACACCACTCCACCAACCAGCGGTTAACCCCAGGAGCATCACGGTAAATGCAGTTTATTTAAGTGAGTGCGCTTTTCAAAAGTTCCGAAGTATAAATGCATAGTTGCAGCCCAACTCTGGACACCGGTGTTTCAGGATTATTGTCCTTCATCAGCAGAGTGTAGGTAGATTTTCAGGGGTTTGCTGTGCAGGGTGCCAAAGTGTCATCAGGTTCAGTACCTCTCAGGGCGCGTGGGTGCGTAAACTTGGGCTCGTCAGCTCAAAGGCTCAAAGGAGCCATATTTAAGTAGGGTTCGATAGGTCGCACACCACTCCACCAACCAGCGGGTAACCCCAGGAGCATCACGGTAAATGCAGTTTCTTTAAGCGAGTTCGCTTTTCAAAAGTTCCGAAGTATAAATGCAAAGTTGCAGGCCAACTCTGGACACCGGTGTTACAGGATTATTGTCCTTCATCAGCAGAGTGTATGTAGATTTTCAGGCGTTTGCTGTGCAGGCTGCCAAAGTGTCATCAGGTTCAGTACCTCTCAGGGCGCGTGGGTGCGTAACCTGAGCTCGTCAGCTCAAAGGCTCAAAGAAGCCATATTTAAGTAGGGTTCGATAGGTCGCACACCACTCCACCAACCAGCGGGAAACCCCAGGAGCATCACGGTAAATGCAGTTTCTTTAAGCGAGTGCGCTTTTCAAAAGTTCCGAAGTATAAATGCAAAGTTGCAGGCCAACTCTGGACACCGGTGTTTCAGAATTATTGTCCTTCATCAGCAGAGTCTAGGTAGATTTTCAGGCATTTGTTGTGCCGGCCGCCAAAGTGTCATCAGGTTCAGTACCTCTCAGGGCGCGTGGGTGCATATCCTGAGCTCGTCAGCTCAAAGGCTCGAGGGAGCCACATTTAAGTAGGGTTCGATAGGTCGCACACCACTCCACCAACCAGCGGGAAACCCCAGGAGCATCACGGTAAATGCAGTTTCTTTAAGCGAGTGCGCTTTTCAAAAGTTCCGAAGTATAAATGCAAAGTTGCAGGCCAACTCTGGACACCGGTGTTTCAGGATTATTGTCCTTCATCAGCAGAGTGTAGGTAGATTTTCAGGCATTTGTTGTGCCGGCCGCCAAAGTGTCATCAGGTTCAGTACCTCTCAGGGCGCCTGGGTGCATAACCTGAGCTCGTCAGCTCAAAGGCTCGAGGGAGCCATATTTAAGTAGGGTTCGATAGGTCGCACACCACTCCACGAACCAGCGGGTAACCCCAGGGGCATCACAGTAAATGCAGTTTCTTTAAGCGAGTGGCTTTTCAAAAGTTCCGAAGTAAAAATGCAAAGTTGCAGGCCAACTCTGGACACCGGTGTTTCAGGATTATTGTCCTTCATCAGCAGAGTGAAGGTAGATTTTCAGGGGTTTGCTGTGCAGGCTGCAAAAGTGTCATCAGGTTCAGTACCTCTCAGGGCGCGTGGGTGCGTAACCTGAGCTCGTCAGCACAAAGGCTCGAGGGAGCCATATTTAAGTAGGGTTTGATAGGTCGCACACCACTCCACCAACCAGCGGTTAACCCCAGGAGCATCACGGTAAATGCAGTTTATTTAAGCGAGTGCGCTTTTCAAAAGTTCCGAAGTATAAATGCATAGTTGCAGCCCAACTCTGGACACCGGTGTTTCAGGATTATTGTCCTTCATCAGCAGAGTGTAGGTAGATTTTCAGGGGTTTGCTGTGCAGGGTGCCAAAGTGTCATCAGGTTCAGTACCTCTCAGGGCGCGTGGGTGCGTAAACTTGGGCTCGTCAGCTCAAAGGCTCAAAGGAGCCATATTTAAGTAGGGTTCGATAGGTCGCACACCACTCCACCAACCAGCGGGTAACCCCAGGAGCATCACGGTAAATGCAGTTTCTTTAAGCGAGTTCGCTTTTCAAAAGTTCCGAAGTATAAATGCAAAGTTGCAGGCCAACTCTGGACACCGGTGTTTCAGGATTATTGTCCTTCATCAGCAGAGTGTATGTAGATTTTCAGGCGTTTGCTGTGCAGGCTGCCAAAGTGTCATCAGGTTCAGTACCTCTCAGGGCGCGTGGGTGCGTAACCTGAGCTCGTCAGCTCAAAGGCTCAAAGAAGCCATATTTAAGTAGGGTTCGATAGGTCGCACACCACTCCACCAACCAGCGGGAAACCCCAGGAGCATCACGGTAAATGCAGTTTCTTTAAGCGAGTGCGCTTTTCAAAAGTTCCGAAGTATAAATGCAAAGTTGCAGGCCAACTCTGGACACCGGTGTTTCAGAATTATTGTCCTTCATCAGCAGAGTCTAGGTAGATTTTCAGGCATTTGTTGTGCCGGCCGCCAAAGTGTCATCAGGTTCAGTACCTCTCAGGGCGCGTGGGTGCATATCCTGAGCTCGTCAGCTCAAAGGCTCGAGGGAGCCACATTTAAGTAGGGTTCGATAGGTCGCACACCACTCCACCAACCAGCGGGTAACCCCAGGAGCATCACAGTAATTGCAGTTTCTTTAAGCGAGTGCGCTTTTCAAAAGTTCCGAAGTATAAATGCAAAGTTGCAGGCCAACTCTGGACACCGGCGTTTCAGGATTATTGTCCTTCATCAGCAGATTGTAGGTAGATTTTCAGGGGTTTGCTGTGCAGGCTGCCAAAGTGTCATCAGGTTCAGTACCTCTCAGGGCACGTGGGTAGGTAACCTGAGCTCATCAGCTCAAAGGCTCGAGGGAGCCATATTTAAGTAGGGTTCGATAGGTCGCACACCACTCCACCAACCAGCGGGTAACCCCAGGGGCATCACAGTAAATGCAGTTTCTTTAAGCGAGTGCGCTTTTCAAAAGTTCCGAAGTAAAAATGCAAAGTTGCAGGCCAACTCTGGACACCGGTGTTTCAGGATTATTGTCCTTCATCAGCAGAGTGAAGGTAGATTTTCAGGGGTTTGCTGTGCAGGCTGCAAAAGTGTCATCAGGTTCAGTACCTTTCAGGGCGCGTGGGTGCGTAACCTGAGCTCGCCAGCACAAAGGCTCGAGGGAGCCATATTTAAGTAGGGTTTGATAGGTCGCACACCACTCCACCAACCAGCGGTTAACCCCAGGAGCATCACGGTAAATGCAGTTTATTTAAGCGAGTGCGCTTTTCAAAAGTTCCGAAGTATAAATGCATAGTTGCAGGCCAACTCTGGACACCGGTGTTTCAGGATTATTGTCCTTCATCAGCAGAGTGTAGGTAGATTTTCAGGGGTTTGCTGTGCAGGGTGCCAAAGTGTCATCAGGTTCAGTACCTCTCAGGGCGCGTGGGTGCGTAAACTTGGGCTCGTCAGCTCAAAGGCTCAAAGGAGCCATATTTAAGTAGGGTTCGATAGGTCGCACACCACTCCACCAACCAGCGGGTAACCCCAGGAGCATCACGGTAAATGCAGTTTCTTTAAGCGAGTTCGCTTTTCAAAAGTTCCGAAGTATAAATGCAAAGTTGCAGGCCAACTCTGGACACCGGTGTTTCAGGATTATTGTCCTTCATCAGCAGAGTGTATGTAGATTTTCAGGCGTTTGCTGTGCAGGCTGCCAAAGTGTCATCAGGTTCAGTACCTCTCAGGGCGCGTGGGTGCGTAACCTGAGCTCGTCAGTTCAAAGGCTCAAAGAAGCCATATTTAAGTAGGGTTCGATAGGTCGCACACCACTCCACCAACCAGCGGGTAGCCCCAGGAGCATCACGGTAAATGCAGTTTCTTTGTGTGAGTGCGCTTTTCAAAATTTCCGAAGTATAAATGCAAAGTTGCAGGCCAACTCTGGACACCGGTGTTTCAGGATTATTGTCCTTCATCAGCAGAGTGTAGATAGATTTTCAGGGGTTTGCTGTGCAGGCTGCCAGAGTGTCATCAGGTTCAGTACCTCTCAGGGCGCGTGGGTGCGTAACCTGAGCTCGTCAGCTCAAAGGCTCGAGGGAGCCATATTTAAGTAGGGTTCGATAGGTCGCACACCACTCCACCAACCAGCGGGTAGCCCCAGGAGCATCACGTTAAATGCAGTTTCTTTAAGCGAGTGCGCTTTTCAAAAGTTCCGAAGTATAAATACAAAGTTGCAGGCCAACTCTGGACACCGGTGTTTCAGGATTATTGTCCTTCATCAGCAGAGTGTAGATAGATTTTCAGGGGTTTGCTGTGCAGGCTGCCAAAGTGTCATCAGGTTCAGTACCTCTCAGGGTGCGTGGGTGCGTAACCTGAGCTCGTCAGCTCAAAGGCTCGAGGAAGCCATATTTAAGTAGGGTTCGATAGGTCGCACACCACTCCACCAACCAGCGGGTAGCCCCAGGAGCATCACGTTAAATGCAGTTTCTTTAAGCGAGTGCGCTTTTCAAAAGTTCCGAAGTATAAATACAAAGTTGCAGGCCAACTCTGGACACCGGTGTTTCAGGATTATTGTCCTTCATCAGCAGAGTGTAGATAGATTTTCAGGGGTTTGCTGTGCAGGCTGCCAAAGTGTCATCAGGTTCAGTACCTCTCAGGGCGCGTGGGTGCGTAACCTGAGCTCGTCAGCTCAAAGGCTCGAGGGAGCCATATTTAAGTAGGGTTCGATAGGTCGCACACCACTCCACCAACCAGCGGGTAACCACAGGAGCATCACGGTAAATGCAGTTTCTTTAAGCGAGTGCGCTTTTCAAAAGTTCCGAAGTATAAATGCAAAGTTGCAGGCCAACTCTGGACACCGGTGTTTTAGGATTATTGTCCTTCATCAGCAGAGTGTAGGTAGATTTTCAGGGGTTTGCTGTGCAGGCTGCCAAAGTGTCATCAGGTTCAGTACCTCTCAGGGTGTGTGGGTGCGTAACCTGAGCTCGTCAGCTCAAAGATTCGAGGGAGCCATATTTAAGTAGGGTTCGATAGGTCGCACACCACTCCACCAACCAGCGGGTAACCCCAGGAGCATCACAGTAAATGCAGTTTCTTTAAGCGAGTGCGCTTTTCAAAAGTTCCGAAGTATAAATGCAAAGTTGCAGGCCAACTCTGGACACCGGTGTTTCAGGATTATTGTCCTTCCTCAGCAGAGTGCAGGAAGATTTTCAGGGGTTTGCTGTGCAGGCTGCCAAAGTGTCATCAGGTTCAGTACCTCTCAGGGCGCCTGGGTGCATAACCTGAGCTCGTCAGCTCAAAGGCTCGAGGGAGCCATATTTAAGTAGGGTTCGATAGGTCGCACACCACTCCACGAACCAGCGGGAAACCCCAGGAGCATCACGGTAAATGCAGTTTCTTTAAGCGAGTGCGCTTTTCAAAAGTTCCGAAGTATAAATGCAAAGTTGCAGGCCAACTCTGGACACCGGTGTTTCAGGATTATTGTCCTTCATCAGCAGAGTGTAGGTAGATTTTCAGGCATTTGTTGTGCCGGCCGCCAAAGTGTCATCAGGTTCAGTACCTCTCAGGGCGCCTGGGTGCATAACCTGAGCTCGTCAGCTCAAAGGCTCGAGGGAGCCATATTTAAGTAGGGTTCGATAGGTCGCACACCACTCCACGAACCAGCGGGTAACCCCAGGGGCATCACAGTAAATGCAGTTTCTTTAAGCGAGTGGCTTTTCAAAAGTTCCGAAGTAAAAATGCAAAGTTGCAGGCCAACTCTGGACACCGGTGTTTCAGGATTATTGTCCTTCATCAGCAGAGTGAAGGTAGATTTTCAGGGGTTTGCTGTGCAGGCTGCAAAAGTGTCATCAGGTTCAGTACCTCTCAGGGCGCGTGGGTGCGTAACCTGAGCTCGTCAGCACAAAGGCTCGAGGGAGCCATATTTAAGTAGGGTTTGATAGGTCGCACACCACTCCACCAACCAGCGGTTAACCCCAGGAGCATCACGGTAAATGCAGTTTATTTAAGCGAGTGCGCTTTTCAAAAGTTCCGAAGTATAAATGCATAGTTGCAGCCCAACTCTGGACACCGGTGTTTCAGGATTATTGTCCTTCATCAGCAGAGTGTAGGTAGATTTTCAGGGGTTTGCTGTGCAGGGTGCCAAAGTGTCATCAGGTTCAGTACCTCTCAGGGCGCGTGGGTGCGTAAACTTGGGCTCGTCAGCTCAAAGGCTCAAAGGAGCCATATTTAAGTAGGGTTCGATAGGTCGCACACCACTCCACCAACCAGCGGGTAACCCCAGGGGCATCACAGTAAATGCAGTTTCTTTAAGCGAGTTCGCTTTTCAAAAGTTCCGAAGTATAAATGCAAAGTTGCAGGCCAACTCTGGACACCGGTGTTTCAGGATTATTGTCCTTCATCAGCAGAGTGTATGTAGATTTTCAGGCGTTTGCTGTGCAGGCTGCCAAAGTGTCATCAGGTTCAGTACCTCTCAGGGCACGTGGGTGCGTAACCTGAGCTCGTCAGCTCAAAGGCTCAAAGAAGCCATATTTAAGTAGGGTTCGATAGGTCGCACACCACTCCACCAACCAGCGGGTAACCCCAGGGGCATCACAGTAAATGCAGTTTCTTTAAGCGAGTGCGCTTTTCAAAAGTTCCGAAGTAAAAATGCAAAGTTGCAGGCCAACTCTGGACACCGGTGTTTCAGGATTATTGTCCTTCATCAGCAGAGTGTAGGTAGATTTTACAGGGGTTTGCTGTGCAGGCTGCAAAAGTGTCATCAGGTTCAGTACCTCTCAGGGCGCGTGGGTGCGTAACCTGAGCTCGTCAGCACAAAGGCTCGAGGGAGCCATATTTAAGTAGGGTTTGATAGGTCGCACACCACTCCACCAACCAGCGGATAACCCCAGGAGCATCACGGTAAATGCAGTTTCTTTAAGTGAGTGCGCTTTTCAAAATTTCCGAAGTATAAATGCAAAGTTGCAGGCCAACTCTGGACACCGGTGTTTCAGGATTATTGTCCTTCATCAGCAGAGTGTAGATAGATTTTCAGGGGTTTGCTGTGCAGGCTGCCAGAGTGTCATCAGGTTCAGTACCTCTCAGGGCGCGTGGGTGCGTAACCTGAGCTCGTCAGCTCAAAGGCTCAAAGAAGCCATATTTAAGTAGGGTTCGATAGGTCGCACACCACTCCACCAACCAGCGGGAAACCCCAGGAGCATCACGGTAAATGCAGTTTCTTTAAGCGAGTGCGCTTTTCAAAAGTTCCGAAGTATAAATGCAAAGTTGCAGGCCAACTCTGGACACCGGTGTTTCAGAATTATTGTCCTTCATCAGCAGAGTCTAGGTAGATTTTCAGGCATTTGTTGTGCCGGCCGCCAAAGTGTCATCAGGTTCAGTACCTCTCAGGGCGCGTGGGTGCATATCCTGAGCTCGTCAGCTCAAAGGCTCGAGGGAGCCACATTTAAGTAGGGTTCGATAGGTCGCACACCACTCCACCAACCAGCGGGTAACCCCAGGAGCATCACAGTAATTGCAGTTTCTTTAAGCGAGTGCGCTTTTCAAAAGTTCCGAAGTATAAATGCAAAGTTGCAGGCCAACTCTGGACACCGGCGTTTCAGGATTATTGTCCTTCATCAGCAGATTGTAGGTAGATTTTCAGGGGTTTGCTGTGCAGGCTGCCAAAGTGTCATCAGGTTCAGTACCTCTCAGGGCACGTGGGTAGGTAACCTGAGCTCATCAGCTCAAAGGCTCGAGGGAGCCATATTTAAGTAGGGTTCGATAGGTCGCACACCACTCCACCAACCAGCGGGTAACCCCAGGGGCATCACAGTAAATGCAGTTTCTTTAAGCGAGTGCGCTTTTCAAAAGTTCCGAAGTAAAAATGCAAAGTTGCAGGCCAACTCTGGACACCGGTGTTTCAGGATTATTGTCCTTCATCAGCAGAGTGAAGGTAGATTTTCAGGGGTTTGCTGTGCAGGCTGCAAAAGTGTCATCAGGTTCAGTACCTTTCAGGGCGCGTGGGTGCGTAACCTGAGCTCGCCAGCACAAAGGCTCGAGGGAGCCATATTTAAGTAGGGTTTGATAGGTCGCACACCACTCCACCAACCAGCGGTTAACCCCAGGAGCATCACGGTAAATGCAGTTTATTTAAGCGAGTGCGCTTTTCAAAAGTTCCGAAGTATAAATGCATAGTTGCAGGCCAACTCTGGACACCGGTGTTTCAGGATTATTGTCCTTCATCAGCAGAGTGTAGGTAGATTTTCAGGGGTTTGCTGTGCAGGGTGCCAAAGTGTCATCAGGTTCAGTACCTCTCAGGGCGCGTGGGTGCGTAAACTTGGGCTCGTCAGCTCAAAGGCTCAAAGGAGCCATATTTAAGTAGGGTTCGATAGGTCGCACACCACTCCACCAACCAGCGGGTAACCCCAGGAGCATCACGGTAAATGCAGTTTCTTTAAGCGAGTTCGCTTTTCAAAAGTTCCGAAGTATAAATGCAAAGTTGCAGGCCAACTCTGGACACCGGTGTTTCAGGATTATTGTCCTTCATCAGCAGAGTGTATGTAGATTTTCAGGCGTTTGCTGTGCAGGCTGCCAAAGTGTCATCAGGTTCAGTACCTCTCAGGGCGCGTGGGTGCGTAACCTGAGCTCGTCAGTTCAAAGGCTCAAAGAAGCCATATTTAAGTAGGGTTCGATAGGTCGCACACCACTCCACCAACCAGCGGGTAGCCCCAGGAGCATCACGGTAAATGCAGTTTCTTTGTGTGAGTGCGCTTTTCAAAATTTCCGAAGTATAAATGCAAAGTTGCAGGCCAACTCTGGACACCGGTGTTTCAGGATTATTGTCCTTCATCAGCAGAGTGTAGATAGATTTTCAGGGGTTTGCTGTGCAGGCTGCCAGAGTGTCATCAGGTTCAGTACCTCTCAGGGCGCGTGGGTGCGTAACCTGAGCTCGTCAGCTCAAAGGCTCGAGGGAGCCATATTTAAGAAGGGTTCGATAGGTCGCACACCACTCCACCAATCAGCGGGTAGCCCCAGGAGCATCACGTTAAATGCAGTTTCTTTAAGCGAGTGCGCTTTTCAAAAGTTCTGAAGTATAAATGCAATGTTGCAGGCCAACTCTGGACACCGGTGTTTCAGGATTATTGTCCTTCATCAGCAGAGTGTAGGTAGATTTTACAGGGGTTTGCTGTGCAGGCTGCCAAAGTGTCATCAGGTTCAGTACCTCTCAGGGTGCGTGGGTGCGTAACCTGAGCTCGTCAGCTCAAAGGCTCGAGGAAGCCATATTTAAGTAGGGTTCGATAGGTCGCACACCACTCCACCAACCAGCGGGTAGCCCCAGGAGCATCACGTTAAATGCAGTTTCTTTAAGCGAGTGCGCTTTTCAAAAGTTCCGAAGTATAAATACAAAGTTGCAGGCCAACTCTGGACACCGGTGTTTCAGGATTATTGTCCTTCATCAGCAGAGTGTAGATAGATTTTCAGGGGTTTGCTGTGCAGGCTGCCAAAGTGTCATCAGGTTCAGTACCTCTCAGGGCGCGTGGGTGCGTAACCTGAGCTCGTCAGCTCAAAGGCTCGAGGGAGCCATATTTAAGTAGGGTTCGATAGGTCGCACACCACTCCACCAACCAGCGGGTAACCACAGGAGCATCACGGTAAATGCAGTTTCTTTAAGCGAGTGCGCTTTTCAAAAGTTCCGAAGTATAAATGCAAAGTTGCAGGCCAACTCTGGACACCGGTGTTTTAGGATTATTGTCCTTCATCAGCAGAGTGTAGGTAGATTTTCAGGGGTTTGCTGTGCAGGCTGCCAAAGTGTCATCAGGTTCAGTACCTCTCAGGGTGTGTGGGTGCGTAACCTGAGCTCGTCAGCTCAAAGATTCGAGGGAGCCATATTTAAGTAGGGTTCGATAGGTCGCACACCACTCCACCAACCAGCGGGTAACCCCAGGAGCATCACAGTAAATGCAGTTTCTTTAAGCGAGTGCGCTTTTCAAAAGTTCCGAAGTATAAATGCAAAGTTGCAGGCCAACTCTGGACACCGGTGTTTCAGGATTATTGTCCTTCCTCAGCAGAGTGCAGGAAGATTTTCAGGGGTTTGCTGTGCAGGCTGCCAAAGTGTCATCAGGTTCAGTACCTCTCAGGGCGCGTGGGTGCGTAACTTGAGCTTGTCAGATCAAAAGCTCGAGGGAGCCATATTTAAGTAGGGTTCGATAGGTCGCACACCACTCCACCAACCAGCGGGAAACCCCAGGAGCATCACGGTAAATGCAGTTTCTTTAAGCGAGTGCGCTTTTCAAAAGTTCCGAAGTATAAATGCAAAGTTGCAGGCCAACTCTGGACACCGGTGTTTCAGGATTATTGTCCTTCATCAGCAGAGTGTAGGTAGATTTTCAGGCATTTGTTGTGCCGGCCGCCAAAGTGTCATCAGGTTCAGTACCTCTCAGGGCGCCTGGGTGCATAACCTGAGCTCGTCAGCTCAAAGGCTCGAGGGAGCCATATTTAAGTAGGGTTCGATAGGTCGCACACCACTCCACGAACCAGCGGGTAACCCCAGGGGCATCACAGTAAATGCAGTTTCTTTAAGCGAGTGGCTTTTCAAAAGTTCCGAAGTAAAAATGCAAAGTTGCAGGCCAACTCTGGACACCGGTGTTTCAGGATTATTGTCCTTCATCAGCAGAGTGAAGGTAGATTTTCAGGGGTTTGCTGTGCAGGCTGCAAAAGTGTCATCAGGTTCAGTACCTCTCAGGGCGCGTGGGTGCGTAACCTGAGCTCGTCAGCACAAAGGCTCGAGGGAGCCATATTTAAGTAGGGTTTGATAGGTCGCACACCACTCCACCAACCAGCGGTTAACCCCAGGAGCATCACGGTAAATGCAGTTTATTTAAGCGAGTGCGCTTTTCAAAAGTTCCGAAGTATAAATGCATAGTTGCAGCCCAACTCTGGACACCGGTGTTTCAGGATTATTGTCCTTCATCAGCAGAGTGTAGGTAGATTTTCAGGGGTTTGCTGTGCAGGGTGCCAAAGTGTCATCAGGTTCAGTACCTCTCAGGGCGCGTGGGTGCGTAAACTTGGGCTCGTCAGCTCAAAGGCTCAAAGGAGCCATATTTAAGTAGGGTTCGATAGGTCGCACACCACTCCACCAACCAGCGGGTAACCCCAGGGGCATCACAGTAAATGCAGTTTCTTTAAGCGAGTTCGCTTTTCAAAAGTTCCGAAGTATAAATGCAAAGTTGCAGGCCAACTCTGGACACCGGTGTTTCAGGATTATTGTCCTTCATCAGCAGAGTGTATGTAGATTTTCAGGCGTTTGCTGTGCAGGCTGCCAAAGTGTCATCAGGTTCAGTACCTCTCAGGGCACGTGGGTGCGTAACCTGAGCTCGTCAGCTCAAAGGCTCAAAGAAGCCATATTTAAGTAGGGTTCGATAGGTCGCACACCACTCCACCAACCAGCGGGTAACCCCAGGGGCATCACAGTAAATGCAGTTTCTTTAAGCGAGTGCGCTTTTCAAAAGTTCCGAAGTAAAAATGCAAAGTTGCAGGCCAACTCTGGACACCGGTGTTTCAGGATTATTGTCCTTCATCAGCAGAGTGTAGGTAGATTTTACAGGGGTTTGCTGTGCAGGCTGCAAAAGTGTCATCAGGTTCAGTACCTCTCAGGGCGCGTGGGTGCGTAACCTGAGCTCGTCAGCACAAAGGCTCGAGGGAGCCATATTTAAGTAGGGTTTGATAGGTCGCACACCACTCCACCAACCAGCGGATAACCCCAGGAGCATCACGGTAAATGCAGTTTCTTTAAGTGAGTGCGCTTTTCAAAATTTCCGAAGTATAAATGCAAAGTTGCAGGCCAACTCTGGACACCGGTGTTTCAGGATTATTGTCCTTCATCAGCAGAGTGTAGATAGATTTTCAGGGGTTTGCTGTGCAGGCTGCCAGAGTGTCATCAGGTTCAGTACCTCTCAGGGCGCGTGGGTGCGTAACCTGAGCTCGTCAGCTCAAAGGCTCGAGGGAGCCATATTTAAGTAGGGTTCGATAGGTCGCACACCACTCCACCAACCAGCGGGTAACCCCAGGAGCATCACGGTAAATGCAGTTTCTTTAAGCGAGTGCGCTTTTCAAAAGTTCCGAAGTATAAATGCAAAGTTGCAGGCCAACTCTGGACACCGGTGTTTAAGGATTATTGTCCTTCATCAGCAGAGTGTAGGTAGATTTTCAGGGGTTTGCTGTGCAGGCTGCCAAAGTGTCATCAGGTTCAGTACCTCTCAGGGTGTGTGGGTGCGTAACCTGAGCTCGTCAGCTCAAAGATTCGAGGGAGCCATATTTAAGTAGGGTTCGATAGGTCGCACACCACTCCACCAACCAGCGGGTAACCCCAGGAGCATCACAGTAAATGCAGTTTCTTTAAGCGAGTGCGCTTTTCAAAAGTTCCGAAGTATAAATGCAAAGTTGCAGGCCAACTCTGGACACCGGTGTTTCAGGATTATTGTCCTTCATCAGCAGAGTGTAGGTAGATTTTCAGGGGTTTGCTGTGTAGGTTGCCAAAGTATCATTAGGTTCAGTACCTCTCAGGGCGCGTGGGTGCGTAACCTGAGCTCGTCAGCTCAAAAGCTCGAGGAAGCCATATTTAAGTAGGGTTCGATAGGTCGCACACCACTCCACCAACCAGCGAGTAACCCCAGGAGCATCACGGTAAATGCAGTTTCTTTAAGCGAGTGCGCTTTTCAAAAGTTCCGAAGTATAAATGCAAAGTTGCAGGCCAACTCTGGACACCGGTGTTTAAGGATTATTGTCCTTCATCAGCAGAGTGTAGGTAGATTTTCAGGGGTTTGCTGTGCAGGCTGCCAAAGTGTCATCAGGTTCAGTACCTCTCAGGGTGTGTGGGTGCGTAACCTGAGCTCGTCAGCTCAAAGATTCGAGGGAGCCATATTTAAGTAGGGTTCGATAGGTCGCACACCACTCCACCAACCAGCGGGTAACCCCAGGAGCATCACAGTAAATGCAGTTTCTTTAAGCGAGTGCGCTTTTCAAAGGTTTCGAAGTATAAATGCAAAGTTGCAGGCCAACTCTGGACACCGGTGTTTCAGGATTATTGTCCTTCATCAGCAGAGTGTAGGTAGATTTTCAGGGGTTTGCTGTGTAGGTTGCCAAAGTATCATTAGGTTCAGTACCTCTCAGGGCGCGTGGGTGCCTAACCTGAGCTCGTCAGCTCAAAGGCTCGAGGGAGCCATATTTAAGTAGGGTTCGATAGGTCGCACACCACTCCACCAACCAGCGGGTAACCCCAGGAGCATCACGGTAAATGCAGTTTCTTTAAGCGAGTGCGCTTTTCAAAAGTTCCGAAGTATAAATGCAAAGTTGCAGGCCAACTCTGGACACCGGTGTTTCAGGATTATTGTCCTTACTCAGCAGAGTGTAGGTAGATTTTCAGGGGTTTGCTGGGCAGGCTGCCAAAGTGTCATCAGGTTCAGTACCTCTCAGGGCGCGTGGGTGCGTATCCTGAGCTCGTCAGCTCAAAGGCTCGAGGGAGCCACATTTAAGTAGGGTTCGATAGGTCGCACACCACTCCACCAACCAGCGGGAAACCCCAGGAGCATCACGGTAAATGCAGTTTCTTTAAGCGATTGCGCTTTTCAAAAGTTCTGAAGTATAAATGCAATGTTGCAGGCCAACTCTGGACACCGGTGTTTCAGGATTATTGTCCTTCATCAGCAGAGTGTAGGTAGATTTTTAGGGGTTTGCTGTGCAGGCTGCCAAAGTGTCATCAGGTTCAGTACCTCTCAGGGTGCGTGGGTGCGTAACCTGAGCTCGTCAGCTCAAAGGCTCGAGGAAGCCATATTTAAGTAGGGTTCGATAGGTCGCACACCACTCCACCAACCAGCGGGTAGCCCCAGGAGCATCACGTTAAATGCAGTTTCTTTAAGCGAGTGCGCTTGTCAAAAGTTCCGAAGTATAAATGCAAAGTTGCAGGCCAACTCTGGACATCAGTGTTTCAGGATTATTGTCCTTCATCAGCAGAGTGTAGATAGATTTTCAGGGGTTTGCTGTGCAGGCTGCCAAAGTGTCATCAGGTTCAGTACCTCTCAGGGCGCGTGGGTGCGTAACCTGAGCTCGTCAGCTCAAAGGCTCGAGGGAGCCATATTTAAGTAGCGTTCGATAGGTCGCACACCACTCCACCAACCAGTGGGTAACCACAGGAGCATCACGGTAAATGCAGTTTCTTTAAGCGAGTGCGCTTTTCAAAAGTTTCGAACTATAAATGCAAAGTTGCAGGCCAACTCTGGACACCGGTGTTTAAGGATTATTGTCCTTCATCAACAGAGTGTAGGTAGATTTTCAGGGGTTTGCTGTGCAGGCTGCCAAAGTGTCATTAGGTTCAGTACCTCTCAGGGTGTGTGGGTGCGTAACCTGAGCTCGTCAGCTCAAAGATTCGAGGGAGCCATATTTAAGTAGGGTTCGATAGGTCGCACACCACTCCACCAACCAGCGGGTAACCCCAGGAGCATCACAGTAAATGCAGTTTATTTAAGCGAGTGCGCTTTTCAAAAGTTCTGAAGTATAAATGCAAAGTTGCAGGCCAACTCTGGACACCGGTGTTTCAGGATTATTGTCCTTCCTCAGCAGAGTGTAGGTAGATTTTCAGGGGTTTGCTGTGCAGGCTGCCAAAGTGTCATCAGGTTCAGTACCTCTCAGGGCGCGTGGGTGCGTAACTTGAGCTCGTCAGCTCAAAAGCTCGAGGGAGCCATATTTAAGTAGGGTTCGATAGGTCGCACACCACTCCACCAACCAGCGGGAAACCCCAGGAGCATCACGGTAAATGCAGTTTCTTTAAGCGAGTGCGCTTTTCAAAAGTTCCGAAGTATAAATGCAAAGTTGCAGGCCAACTCTGGACACCGGTGTTTCAGGATTATTGTCCTTCATCTGCAGAGTGTAGGTAGATTTTCAGGCATTTGTTGTGCAGGCCGCCAAAGTGTCATCAGGTTCAGTACCTCTCAGGGCACGTGGGTAGGTAACCTGAGCTCATCAGCTCAAAGGCTCAAAGAAGCCATATTTAAGTAGGGTTCGATAGGTCGCACACCACTCCACCAACCAGCGGGTAACCCCAGGGGCATCACAGTAAATGCAGTTTCTTTAAGCGAGTGCGCTTTTCAAAAGTTCCGAAGTAAAAATGCAAAGTTGCAGGCCAACTCTGGACACCGGTGTTTCAGGATTATTGTCCTTCATCAGCAGAGTGAAGGTAGATTTTCAGGGGTTTGCTGTGCAGGCTGCAAAAGTGTCATCAGGTTCAGTACCTCTCAGGGCGAGTGGGTGCGTAACCTGAGCTCGTCAGCACAAAGGCTCGAGGGAGCCATATTTAAGTAGGGTTTGATAGGTCGCACACCACTCCACCAACCAGCGGTTAACCCCAGGAGCATCACGGTAAATGCAGTTTCTTTAAGTGAGTGCGCTTTTCAAAATTTCCGAAGTATAAATGCAAAGTTGCAGGCCAACTCTGGACACCGGTGTTTCAGGATTATTGTCCTTCATCAGCAGAGTGTAGATAGATTTTCAGGGGTTTGCTGTGCAGGCTGCCAGAGTGTCATCAGGTTCAGTACCTCTCAGGGCGCGTGGGTGCGTAACCTGAGCTCGTCAGCTCAAAGGCTCGAGGGAGCCATATTTAAGTAGGGTTCGATAGGTCGCACACCACTCCACCAACCAGCGGGTAACCCCAGGAGCATCACGGTAAATGCAGTTTCTTTAAGCGAGTGCGCTTTTCAAAAGTTCCGAAGTATAAATGCAAAGTTGCAGGCCAACTCTGGACACCGGTGTTTAAGGATTATTGTCCTTCATCAGCAGAGTGTAGGTAGATTTTCAGGGGTTTGCTGTGCAGGCTGCCAAAGTGTCATCAGGTTCAGTACCTCTCAGGGTGTGTGGGTGCGTAACCTGAGCTCGTCAGCTCAAAGATTCGAGGGAGCCATATTTAAGTAGGGTTCGATAGGTCGCACACCACTCCACCAACCAGCGGGTAACCCCAGGAGCATCACAGTAAATGCAGTTTCTTTAAGCGAGTGCGCTTTTCAAAAGTTCCGAAGTATAAATGCAAAGTTGCAGGCCAACTCTGGACACCGGTGTTTCAGGATTATTGTCCTTCATCAGCAGAGTGTAGGTAGATTTTCAGGGGTTTGCTGTGTAGGTTGCCAAAGTATCATTAGGTTCAGTACCTCTCAGGGCGCGTGGGTGCGTAACCTGAGCTCGTCAGCTCAAAGGCTCGAGGGAGCCATATTTAAGTAGGGTTCGATAGGTCGCACACCACTCCACCAACCAGCGGGTAACCCCAGGAGCATCATGGTAAATTCAGTTTCTTTAAGCGAGTGCGCTTTTCAAAAGTTCCGAAGTATAAATGCAAAGTTGCAGGCCAACTCTGGACACCGGTGTTTAAGGATTATTGTCCTTCATCAGCAGAGTGTAGGTAGATTTTCAGGGGTTTGCTGTGCAGGCTGCCAAAGTGTCATCAGGTTCAGTACCTCTCAGGGTGTGTGGGTGCGTAACCTGAGCTCGTCAGCTCAAAGATTCGAGGGAGCCATATTTAAGTAGGGTTCGATAGGTCGCACACCACTCCACCAACCAACGGGTAACCCCAGGAGCATCACAGTAAATGCAGTTTCTTTAAGCGAGTGCGCTTTTCAAAAGTTCCGAAGTATAAATGCAAAGTTGCAGGCCAACTCTGGACACCGGTGTTTCAGGATTATTGTCCTTCATCAGCAGAGTGTAGGTAGATTTTCAGGGGTTTGCTGTGTAGGTTGCCAAAGTATCATTAGGTTCCTTACCTCTCAGGGCGCGTGGGTGCGTAACCTGAGCTCGTCAGCTCAAAGGCTCGAGGGAGCCATATTTAAGTAGGGTTCGATAGGTCGCACACCACTCCACCAACCAGCGGGTAACCCCAGGAGCATCACGGTAAATGCAGTTTCTTTAAGCGAGTGCGCTTTTCAAAAGTTCCGAAGTATAAATGCAAAGTTGCAGGCCAACTCTGGACACCGGTGTTTCAGGATTATTGTCCTTACTCAGCAGAGTGTAGGTACATTTTCAGGGGTTTGCTGGGCAGGCTGCCAAAGTGTCATCAGGTTCAGTACCTCTCAGGGCGCGTGGGTGCGTAACTTGAGCTCGTCAGCTCAAAAGCTCGAGGGAGCCATATTTAAGTAGGGTTCGATAGGTCGCACACCACTCCACCAACCAGCGGGAAACCCCAGTAGCATCACGGTAGATGCAGTTTCTTTAAGCGAGTGCGCTTTTCAAAAGTTCCGAAGTATAAATGCAAAGTTGCAGGCCAACTCTGGACACCGGTGTTTCAGGATTATTGTCCTTCATCAGCAGAGTGTAGGTAGATTTTCAGGCATTTGTTGTGCAGGCCGCCAAAGTGTCATCAGGTTCAGTACCTCTCAGGGCGCGTGGGTGCATAACCTGAGCTCGTCAGCTCAAAGGCTCGAGGGAGCCACATTTAAGTAGGGTTCGATAGGTCGCACACCACTCCACCAACCAGAGGGAAACCCCAGGAGCATCACGGTAAATGCAGTTTCTTTAAGCGATTGCGCTTTTCAAAAGTTCTGAAGTATAAATGCAATGTTGCAGGCCAACTCTGGACACCGGTGTTTCAGGATTATTGTCCTTCATCAGCGGAGTGTAGGTAGATTTTTAGGGGTTTGCTGTGCAGGCTGCCATAGTGTCATCAGGTTCAGTACCTCTCAGGGTGCGTGGGTGAGTAACCTGAGCTCGTCAGCTCAAAGGCTCGAGGAAGCCATATTTAAGTAGGGTTCGATAGGTCGCACACCACTCCACCAACCAGCGGGTAGCCCCAGGAGCATCACATTAAATGCAGTTTCTTTAAGCGAGTGCGCTTTTCAAAAGTTCCGAAGTATAAATGCAAAGTTGCAGGCCAACTCTGGACACCGGTGTTTCAGGATTATTGTCCTTCATCAGCAGAGTGTAGATAGATTTTCAGGGGTTTGCTGTGCAGGCTGCCAAAGTGTCATCAGGTTCAGTACCTCTCAGGGCGCGTGGGTGCGTAACCTGAGCTCGTCAGCTCAAAGGCTCGAGGGAGCCATATTTAAGTAGGGTTCGATAGGTCGCACACCACTCCACCAACCAGAGGGTAACCACAGGAGCATCACGGTAAATGCAGTTTCTTTAAGCGAGTGCGCTTTTCAAAAGTTCCGAAGTATAAATGCAAAGTTGCAGGCCAACTCTGGACACCGGTGTTTAAGGATTACTGTCCTTCATCAGCAGAGTGTAGGTAGATTTTCAGGGGTTTGCTGTGCAGGCTGCCAAAGTGTCATCAGGTTCAGTACCTCTCAGGGTGTGTGGGTGCGTAACCTGAGCTCGTCAGCTCAAAGATTCGAGGGAGCCATATTTAAGTAGGGTTCAATAGGTCGCACACCACTCCACCAACCAGCGGGTAACCCAAGGAGCATCACAGTAAATGCAGTTTCTTTAAGCGAGTGCGCTTTTCAAAAGTTCCGAAGTATAAATGCAAAGTTGCAGGCCAACTCTGGACACCGGTGTTTCAGGATTATTGTCCTTCCTCAGCAGAGTGTAGGTAGATTTTCAGGGGTTTGCTGTGCATGCTGCCAAAGTGTCATCAGGTTCAGTACCTCTCAGGGCGCGTGGGTGCGTAACTTGAGCTCGTCAGCTCAAAAGCTCGAGGGAGCCATATTTAAGTAGGGTTCGATAGGTCGCACACCACTCCACCAACCAGCGGGAAACCCCAGGAGCATCACGGTAAATGCAGTTTCTTTAAGCGAGTGCGCTTTTCAAAAGATCCGAAGTATAAATGCAAAGTTGCAGGCCAACTCTGGACACCGGTGTTTCAGGATTATTGTCCTTCATCAGCAGAGTGTAGGTAGATTTTCAGGCATTTGTTGTGCAGGCCGCCAAAGTGTCATCAGGTTCAGTACCTCTCAGGGCGCGTGGGTGCCTAACCTGAGCTCGTCAGCTCAAAGGCTCGAGGGAGCCACATTTAAGTAGGGTTCGATAGGTCGCACACCACTCCACCAACCAGCGGGTAACCCCAGGAGCATCACAGTGAATGCAGTTTCTTTAAGCGAGTGCGCTTTTCAAAAGTTCCGAAGTATAAATGCAAAGTTGCAGGCCAACTCTGGACACCGGTGTTTCAGGATTATTGTCCTTCATCAGCAGAGTGTAGGTAGATTTTCAGGGGTTTGCTGTGTAGGTTGCCGAAGCATCATTAGGTTCAGTACCTCTCAGGGCGCGTGGGTGCGTAACCTGAGCTCGTCAGCTCAAAGGCTCGAGGGAGCCATATTTAAGTAGGGTTCGATAGGTCGCACACCACTCCACCAACCAGCGGGTAACCCCAGGAGCATCACGGTAAATGCAGTTTCTTTAAGCGAGTGCGCTTTTCAAAAGTTCCGAAGTATAAATGCAAAGTTGCAGGCCAACTCTGAACACCGGTGTTTCAGGATTATTGTCCTTACTCAGCAGAGTGTAGGTAGATTTTCAGGGGTTTGCTGGGCAGGCTGCCAAAGTGTCATCAGGTTCAGTACCTCTCAGGGCGCGTGGGTGCGTAACTTGAGCTCGTCAGCTCAAAAGCTCGAGGGAGCCATATTTAAGTAGGGTTCAATAGGTCGCACACCACTCCACCAACCAGCGGGAAACCCCAGGAGCATCACGGTAAATGCAGTTTCATTAAGCGAGTGCGCTTTTCAAAAGTTCCGAAGTATAAATGCAAAGTTGCAGGCCAACTCTGGACACCGGTGTTTCAGGATTATTGTCCTTCATCAGCAGAGTGTAGGTAGATTTTCAGGCATTTGTTGTGCAGGCCGCCAAAGTGTCATCAGGTTCAGTACCTCTCAGGGCGCGTTGGTGCATAACCTGAGCTCGTCAGCTAAAAGGCTCGAGGGAGCCACATTTAAGTAGGGTTCGATAGGTCGCACACCACTCCACCAACCAGCGGGTAACCCCAGGAGCATCACAGTAATTGCAGTTTCTTTAAGCGAGTGCGCTTTTCAAAAGTTCCGAAGTATAAATGCAAAGTTGCAGGCCAACTCTGGACACCGGCGTTTCAGGATTATTGTCCTTCATCAGCAGATTGTAGGTAGATTTTCAGGGGTTTGCAGTGCAGGCTGCCAAAGTGTCATCAGGTTCAGTACCTCTCAGGGCGCGTGGGTGCATAACCTGAGCTCGTCAGCTCAAAGGCTCGAGGGAGCCTTATTTAAGTAGGGTTCGATAGGTCGCACACCACTCCACCAACCAGCGGGTAACCCCAGGAGCATCACAGTAAATGCAGTTTCTTTAAGCGAGTGCGCTTTTAAAAAGTTCTGAAGTATAAATGCAAAGTTGCAGGCCAACTCTGGACACCGGTGTTTCAGGATTATTGTCCTTTATCAGCAGAGTGTAGGTAGATTTTCAGGGGTTTGCTGAGCAGGCTGCCAAAGTGTCATCAGGTTCAGTACCTCTCAGGGCGCGTGGGTGCGTATCCTGAGCTCGTCAGCTCAAAGGCTCGAGGGAGCCACATTTAAGTAGGGTTCGATAGGTCGCACACCACTCCACCAACTAGCGGGAAACCCCAGGAGCATCACTGTAAATGCAGTTTCTTTAAGCGATTGCGCTTTTCAAAAGTTCCGAAGTATAAATGCAAAGTTGCAGGCCAACTCTGGACACCGGTGTTTCAGGATTATTGTCCTTCATCAGCAGAGTGTAGATAGATTTTCAGGGGTTTGCTGTGCAGGCTGCCAAAGTGTCATCAGGTTCAGTACCTCTCAGGGCGCGTGGGTGCGTAACCTGAGCTCGTCAGCTCAAAGGCTCGAGGGAGCCATATTTAAGTAGGGTTCGATAGGTCGCACACCACTCCACCAACCAGAGGGTAACCACAGGAGCATCACGGTAAATGCAGTTTCTTTAAGCGAGTGCGCTTTTCAAAAGTTCCGAAGTATAAATGCAAAGTTGCAGGCCAACTCTGGACACCGGTGTTTAAGGATTACTGTCCTTCATCAGCAGAGTGTAGGTAGATTTTCAGGGGTTTGCTGTGCAGGCTGCCAAAGTGTCATCAGGTTCAGTACCTCTCAGGGTGTGTGGGTGCGTAACCTGAGCTCGTCAGCTCAAAGATTCGAGGGAGCCATATTTAAGTAGGGTTCAATAGGTCGCACACCACTCCACCAACCAGCGGGTAACCCAAGGAGCATCACAGTAAATGCAGTTTCTTTAAGCGAGTGCGCTTTTCAAAAGTTCCGAAGTATAAATGCAAAGTTGCAGGCCAACTCTGGACACCGGTGTTTCAGGATTATTGTCCTTCCTCAGCAGAGTGTAGGTAGATTTTCAGGGGTTTGCTGTGCATGCTGCCAAAGTGTCATCAGGTTCAGTACCTCTCAGGGCGCGTGGGTGCGTAACTTGAGCTCGTCAGCTCAAAAGCTCGAGGGAGCCATATTTAAGTAGGGTTCGATAGGTCGCACACCACTCCACCAACCAGCGGGAAACCCCAGGAGCATCACGGTAAATGCAGTTTCTTTAAGCGAGTGCGCTTTTCAAAAGATCCGAAGTATAAATGCAAAGTTGCAGGCCAACTCTGGACACCGGTGTTTCAGGATTATTGTCCTTCATCAGCAGAGTGTAGGTAGATTTTCAGGCATTTGTTGTGCAGGCCGCCAAAGTGTCATCAGGTTCAGTACCTCTCAGGGCGCGTGGGTGCCTAACCTGAGCTCGTCAGCTCAAAGGCTCGAGGGAGCCACATTTAAGTAGGGTTCGATAGGTCGCACACCACTCCACCAACCAGCGGGTAACCCCAGGAGCATCACAGTGAATGCAGTTTCTTTAAGCGAGTGCGCTTTTCAAAAGTTCCGAAGTATAAATGCAAAGTTGCAGGCCAACTCTGGACACCGGTGTTTCAGGATTATTGTCCTTCATCAGCAGAGTGTAGGTAGATTTTCAGGGGTTTGCTGTGTAGGTTGCCGAAGCATCATTAGGTTCAGTACCTCTCAGGGCGCGTGGGTGCGTAACCTGAGCTCGTCAGCTCAAAGGCTCGAGGGAGCCATATTTAAGTAGGGTTCGATAGGTCGCACACCACTCCACCAACCAGCGGGTAACCCCAGGAGCATCACGGTAAATGCAGTTTCTTTAAGCGAGTGCGCTTTTCAAAAGTTCCGAAGTATAAATGCAAAGTTGCAGGCCAACTCTGGACACCGGTGTTTCAGGATTATTGTCCTTACTCAGCAGAGTGTAGGTAGATTTTCAGGGGTTTGCTGGGCAGGCTGCCAAAGTGTCATCAGGTTCAGTACCTCTCAGGGCGCGTGGGTGCGTAACTTGAGCTCGTCAGCTCAAAAGCTCGAGGGAGCCATATTTAAGTAGGGTTCAATAGGTCGCACACCACTCCACCAACCAGCGGGAAACCCCAGGAGCATCACGGTAAATGCAGTTTCATTAAGCGAGTGCGCTTTTCAAAAGTTCCGAAGTATAAATGCAAAGTTGCAGGCCAACTCTGGACACCGGTGTTTCAGGATTATTGTCCTTCATCAGCAGAGTGTAGGTAGATTTTCAGGCATTTGTTGTGCAGGCCGCCAAAGTGTCATCAGGTTCAGTACCTCTCAGGGCGCGTTGGTGCATAACCTGAGCTCGTCAGCTAAAAGGCTCGAGGGAGCCACATTTAAGTAGGGTTCGATAGGTCGCACACCACTCCACCAACCAGCGGGTAACCCCAGGAGCATCACAGTAATTGCAGTTTCTTTAAGCGAGTGCGCTTTTCAAAAGTTCCGAAGTATAAATGCAAAGTTGCAGGCCAACTCTGGACACCGGCGTTTCAGGATTATTGTCCTTCATCAGCAGATTGTAGGTAGATTTTCAGGGGTTTGCAGTGCAGGCTGCCAAAGTGTCATCAGGTTCAGTACCTCTCAGGGCGCGTGGGTGCATAACCTGAGCTCGTCAGCTCAAAGGCTCGAGGGAGCCTTATTTAAGTAGGGTTCGATAGGTCGCACACCACTCCACCAACCAGCGGGTAACCCCAGGAGCATCACAGTAAATGCAGTTTCTTTAAGCGAGTGCGCTTTTAAAAAGTTCTGAAGTATAAATGCAAAGTTGCAGGCCAACTCTGGACACCGGTGTTTCAGGATTATTGTCCTTTATCAGCAGAGTGTAGGTAGATTTTCAGGGGTTTGCTGAGCAGGCTGCCAAAGTGTCATCAGGTTCAGTACCTCTCAGGGCGCGTGGGTGCGTATCCTGAGCTCGTCAGCTCAAAGGCTCGAGGGAGCCACATTTAAGTAGGGTTCGATAGGTCGCACACCACTCCACCAACTAGCGGGAAACCCCAGGAGCATCACTGTAAATGCAGTTTCTTTAAGCGATTGCGCTTTTCAAAAGTTCTGAAGTATAAATGCAATGTTGCAGGCCAACTCTGGACACCGGTGTTTCAGGATTATTGTCCTTCATCAGCAGAGTGTAGGTAGATTTTTAGGGGTTTGCTGTGCAGGCTGCCAAAGTGTCATCAGGTTCAGTACCTCTCAGGGTGCGAGGGTGCGTAACCTGAGCTCGTCAGCTCAAAGGCTCGAGGAAGCCATATTTAAGTAGGGTTCGATAGGTCGCACATCACTCCACCAACCAGCGGGTAGCCCCAGGAGCATCACGTTAAATGCAGTTTCTTTAAGCGAGTGCGCTTGTCAAAAGTTCCGAAGTATAAATGCAAAGTTGCAGGCCAACTCTGGACATCAGTGTTTCAGGATTATTGTCCTTCATCAGCAGAGTGTAGATAGATTTTCAGGGGTTTGCTGTGCAGGCTGCCAAAGTGTCATCAGGTTCAGTACCTCTCAGGGCGCGTGGGTGCGTAACCTGAGCTCGTCAGCTCAAAGGCTCGAGGGAGCCATATTTAAGTAGGGTTCGATAGGTCGCACACCACTCCACCAACCAGCGGGTAACCACAGGAGCATCACGGTAAATGCAGTTTCTTTAAGCGAGTGCGCTTTTCAAAAGTTTTGAACTATAAATGCAAAGTTGCAGGCCAACTCTGGACACCGGTGTTTAAGGATTATTGTCCTTCATCAACAGAGTGTAGGTAGATTTTCAGGGGTTTGCTGTGCAGGCTGCCAAAGTGTCATTAGGTTCAGTACCTCTCAGGGTGTGTGGGTGCGTAACCTGAGCTCGTCAGCTCAAAGATTCGAGGGAGCCATATTTAAGTAGGGTTCGATAGGTCGCACACCACTCCACCAACCAGCGGGTAACCCCAGGAGCATCACAGTAAATGCAGTTTATTTAAGCGAGTGCGCTTTTCAAAAGTTCTGAAGTATAAATGCAAAGTTGCAGGCCAACTCTGGACACCGGTGTTTCAGGATTATTGTCCTTCCTCAGCAGAGTGTAGGTAGATTTTCAGGGGTTTGCTGTGCAGGCTGCCAAAGTGTCATCAGGTTCAGTACCTCTCAGGGCGCGTGGGTGCGTAACTTGAGCTCGTCAGCTCAAAAGCTCGAGGGAGCCATATTTAAGTAGGGTTCGATAGGTCGCACACCACTCCACCAACCAGCGGGAAACCCCAGGAGCATCACGGTAAATGCAGTTTCTTTAAGCGAGTGCGCTTTTCAAAAGTTCCGAAGTATAAATGCAAAGTTGCAGGCCAACTCTGGACACCGGTGTTTCAGGATTATTGTCCTTCATCTGCAGAGTGTAGGTAGATTTTCAGGCATTTGTTGTGCAGGCCGCCAAAGTGTCATCAGGTTCAGTACCTCTCAGGGCACGTGGGTAGGTAACCTGAGCTCATCAGCTCAAAGGCTCAAAGAAGCCATATTTAAGTAGGGTTCGATAGGTCGCACACCACTCCACCAACCAGCGGGTAACCCCAGGGGCATCACAGTAAATGCAGTTTCTTTAAGCGAGTGCGCTTTTCAAAAGTTCCGAAGTAAAAATGCAAAGTTGCAGGCCAACTCTGGACACCGGTGTTTCAGGATTATTGTCCTTCATCAGCAGAGTGAAGGTAGATTTTCAGGGGTTTGCTGTGCAGGCTGCAAAAGTGTCATCAGGTTCAGTACCTCTCAGGGCGAGTGGGTGCGTAACCTGAGCTCGTCAGCACAAAGGCTCGAGGGAGCCATATTTAAGTAGGGTTTGATAGGTCGCACACCACTCCACCAACCAGCGGTTAACCCCAGGAGCATCACGGTAAATGCAGTTTCTTTAAGTGAGTGCGCTTTTCAAAATTTCCGAAGTATAAATGCAAAGTTGCAGGCCAACTCTGGACACCGGTGTTTCAGGATTATTGTCCTTCATCAGCAGAGTGTAGATAGATTTTCAGGGGTTTGCTGTGCAGGCTGCCAGAGTGTCATCAGGTTCAGTACCTCTCAGGGCGCGTGGGTGCGTAACCTGAGCTCGTCAGCTCAAAGGCTCGAGGGAGCCATATTTAAGTAGGGTTCGATAGGTCGCACACCACTCCACCAACCAGCGGGTAACCCCAGGAGCATCACGGTAAATGCAGTTTCTTTAAGCGAGTGCGCTTTTCAAAAGTTCCGAAGTATAAATGCAAAGTTGCAGGCCAACTCTGGACACCGGTGTTTAAGGATTATTGTCCTTCATCAGCAGAGTGTAGGTAGATTTTCAGGGGTTTGCTGTGCAGGCTGCCAAAGTGTCATCAGGTTCAGTACCTCTCAGGGTGTGTGGGTGCGTAACCTGAGCTCGTCAGCTCAAAGATTCGAGGGAGCCATATTTAAGTAGGGTTCGATAGGTCGCACACCACTCCACCAACCAGCGGGTAACCCCAGGAGCATCACAGTAAATGCAGTTTCTTTAAGCGAGTGCGCTTTTCAAAAGTTCCGAAGTATAAATGCAAAGTTGCAGGCCAACTCTGGACACCGGTGTTTCAGGATTATTGTCCTTCATCAGCAGAGTGTAGGTAGATTTTCAGGGGTTTGCTGTGTAGGTTGCCAAAGTATCATTAGGTTCAGTACCTCTCAGGGCGCGTGGGTGCGTAACCTGAGCTCGTCAGCTCAAAGGCTCGAGGGAGCCATATTTAAGTAGGGTTCGATAGGTCGCACACCACTCCACCAACCAGCGGGTAACCCCAGGAGCATCATGGTAAATGCAGTTTCTTTAAGCGAGTGCGCTTTTCAAAAGTTCCGAAGTATAAATGCAAAGTTGCAGGCCAACTCTGGACACCGGTGTTTAAGGATTATTGTCCTTCATCAGCAGAGTGTAGGTAGATTTTCAGGGGTTTGCTGTGCAGGCTGCCAAAGTGTCATCAGGTTCAGTACCTCTCAGGGTGTGTGGGTGCGTAACCTGAGCTCGTCAGCTCAAAG
This sequence comes from Lissotriton vulgaris, assembly GCF_964263255.1. NCBI lineage: Eukaryota > Metazoa > Chordata > Amphibia > Caudata > Salamandridae > Lissotriton > Lissotriton vulgaris. The sequence goes on from NW_028251925.1 coordinate 105,524, forward strand.
ATTCGAGGGAGCCATATTTAAGTAGGGTTCGATAGGTCGCACACCACTCCACCAACCAGCGGGTAACCCCAGGAGCATCACAGTAAATGCAGTTTCTTTAAGCGAGTGCGCTTTTCAAAAGTTCCGAAGTATAAATGCAAAGTTGCAGGCCAACTCTGGACACCGGTGTTTCAGGATTATTGTCCTTCATCAGCAGAGTGTAGGTAGATTTTCAGGGGTTTGCTGTGTAGGTTGCCAAAGTATCATTAGGTTCCTTACCTCTCAGGGCGCGTGGGTGCGTAACCTGAGTTCGTCAGCTCAAAGGCTCGAGGGAGCCATATTTAAGTAGGGTTCGATAGGTCGCACACCACTCCACCAACCAGCGGGTAACCCCCAGGAGCATCACGGTAAATGCAGTTTCTTTAAGCGAGTGCGCTTTTCAAAAGTTCCGAAGTATAAATGCAAAGTTGCAGGCCAACTCTGGACACCGGTGTTTCAGGATTATTGTCCTTACTCAGCAGAGTGTAGGTACATTTTCAGGGGTTTGCTGGGCAGGCTGCCAAAGTGTCATCAGGTTCAGTACCTCTCGGGGCGCGTGGGTGCGTAACTTGAGCTCGTCAGCTCAAAAGCTCGAGGGAGCCATATTTAAGTAGGGTTCGATAGGTCGCACACCACTCCACCAACCAGCGGGAAACCCCAGTAGCATCACGGTAGATGCAGTTTCTTTAAGCGAGTGCGCTTTTCAAAAGTTCCGAAGTATAAATGCAAAGTTGCAGGCCAACTCTGGACACCGGTGTTTCAGGATTATTGTGCTTCATCAGCAGAGTGTAGGTAGATTTTCAGGCATTTGTTGTGCAGGCCGCCAAAGTGTCATCAGGTTCAGTACCTCTCAGGGCGCGTGGGTGCATAACCTGAGCTCGTCAGCTCAAAGGCTCGAGGGAGCCACATTTAAGTAGGGTTCGATAGGTCGCACACCACTCCACCAACCAGAGGGAAACCCCAGGAGCATCAGGGTAAATGCAGTTTCTTTAAGCGATTGCGCTTTTCAAAAGTTCTGAAGTATAAATGCAATGTTGCAGGCCAACTCTGGACACCGGTGTTTCAGGATTATTGTCCTTCATCAGCGGAGTGTAGGTAGATTTTTAGGGGTTTGCTGTGCAGGCTGCCAAAGTGTCATCAGGTTCAGTACCTCTCAGGGTGCGTGGGTGCGTAACCTGAGCTCGTCAGCTCAAAGGCTCGAGGAAGCCATATTTAAGTAGGGTTCGATAGGTCGCACACCACTCCACCAACCAGCGGGTAGCCCCAGGAGCATCACATTAAATGCAGTTTCTTTAAGCGAGTGCGCTTTTCAAAAGTTCCGAAGTATAAATGCAAAGTTGCAGGCCAACTCTGGACACCGGTGTTTCAGGATTATTGTCCTTCATCAGCAGAGTGTAGATAGATTTTCAGGGGTTTGCTGTGCAGGCTGCCAAAGTGTCATCAGGTTCAGTACCTCTCAGGGCGCGTGGGTGCGTAACCTGAGCTCGTCAGCTCAAAGGCTCGAGGGAGCCATATTTAAGTAGGGTTCGATAGGTCGCACACCACTCCACCAACCAGAGGGTAACCACAGGAGCATCACGGTAAATGCAGTTTCTTTAAGCGAGTGCGCTTTTCAAAAGTTCCGAAGTATAAATGCAAAGTTGCAGGCCAACTCTGGACACCGGTGTTTAAGGATTACTGTCCTTCATCAGCAGAGTGTAGGTAGATTTTCAGGGGTTTGCTGTGTAGGTTGCCAAAGTGTCATCAGGTTCAGTACCTCTCAGGGTGTGTGGGTGCGTAACCTGAGCTCGTCAGCTCAAAGATTCGAGGGAGCCATATTTAAGTAGGGTTCGATAGGTCGCACACCACTCCACCAACCAGCGGGTAACCCCAGGAGCATCACGGTAAATGCAGTTTCTTTAAGCGAGTGCGCTTTTCAAAAGTTCCGAAGTATAAATGCAAAGTTGCAGGCCAACTCTGGACACCGGTGTTTCAGGATTATTGTCCTTCATCAGCAGAGTGTAGGTAGATTTTCAGGCATTTGTTGTGCAGGCCGCCAAAGTGTCATCAGGTTCAGTACCTCTCAGGGTGCGTGGGTGCATAACCTGAGCTCGTCAGCTCAAAGGCTCGAGGGAGCCACATTTAAGTAGGGTTCGATAGGTCGCACACCACTCCACCAACCAGCGGGTAACCCCAGGAGAATCACAGTAATTGCAGTTTCTTTAAGCGAGTGCGCTTTTCAAAAGTTCCGAAGTATAAATGCAAAGTTGCAGGCCAACTCTGGACACCGGCGTTTCAGGATTATTGTCCTTCATCAGCAGATTGTAGGTAGTTTTTCAGGGGTTTGCAGTGCAGGCTGCCAAAGTGTCATCAGGTTCAGTACCTCTCAGGGCACGTGGGTAGGTAACCTGAGCTCATCAGCTCAAAGGCTCGAGGGAGCCATATTTAAGTAGGGTTCGATAGGTCGCACACCACTCCACCAACCAGCGGGTAACCCCAGGAGCATCACAGTAAATGCAGTTTCTTTAAGAGATTGCGCTTTTCAAATGTTCTGAAGTATAAATGCAATGTTGCAGGCCAACTCTGGACACCGGTGTTTTAGGATTATTTTCCTTCATCAGCAGAGTGTAGGTAGATTTTCAGGGGTTTGCTGAGCAGGCTGCCAAAGTGTCATCAGGTTCAGTACCTCTCAGGGCGCGTGAGTGCGTAACCTGAGCTCGTCAGCTCAAAGGCTCGAGGGAGCCACATTTAAGTAGGGTTCGATAGGTCGCACACCACTCCACCAACCAGCGGGAAACCCTAGGAGCATCATGGTAAATGCAGTTTCTTTAAGCGATTGCGCTTTTCAAAAGTTCTGAAGTATAAATGCAATGTTGCAGGCCAACTCTGGACACCGGTGTTTCAGGATTATTGTCCTTCATCAGCAGAGTGTAGGTAGATTTTTAGGGGTTTGCTGTGCAGGCTGCCAAAGTGTCATCAGGTTCAGTACCTCTCAGGGTGCGTGGGTGCGTAACCTGAGCTCGTCAGCTCAAAGGCTCGAGGAAGCCATATTTAAGTAGGGTTCGATAGGTCGCACACCACTCCACCAACCAGCGGGTAGCCCCAGGAGCATCACGTTAAATGCAGTTTCTTTAAGCGAGTGCGCTTGTCAAAAGTTCCGAAGTATAAATGCAAAGTTGCAGGCCAACTCTGGACATCAGTGTTTCAGGATTATTGTCCTTCATCAGCAGAGTGTAGATAGATTTTCAGGGGTTTGCTGTGCAGGCTGCCAAAGTGTCATCAGGTTCAGTACCTCTCAGGGCGCGTGGGTGCGTAACCTGAGCTCGTCAGCTCAAAGGCTCGAGGGAGCCATATTTAAGTAGGGTTCGATAGGTCGCACACCACTCCACCAACCAGCGGGTAACCACAGGAGCATCACGGTAAATGCAGTTTCTTTAAGCGAGTGCGCTTTTCAAAAGTTTCGAACTATAAATGCAAAGTTGCAGGCCAACTCTGGACACCGGTGTTTCAGGATTATTGTCCTTCATCAGCAGAGTGTAGGTAGATTTTCAGGGGTTTGCTGTGTAGGTTGCCAAAGTATCATTAGGTTCAGTACCTCTCAGGGCGCGTGGGTGCGTAACCTGAGCTCGTCAGCTCAAAGGCTCGAGGGAGCCATATTTAAGTAGGGTTCGATAGGTCGCACACCACTCCACCAACCAGCGGGTAACCCCAGGAGCATCACGGTAAATGCAGTTTCTTTAAGCGAGTGCGCTTTTCAAAAGTTCCGAATTATAAATGCAAAGTTGCAGGCCAACTCTGGACACCGGTGTTTCAGGATTATTGTCCTTACTCAGCAGAGTGTAGGTAGATTTTCAGGGGTTTGCTGGGCAGGCTGCCAAAGTGTCATCAGGTTCAGTACCTCTCAGGGCGCGTGGGTGCGTAACTTGAGCTCGTCAGCTCAAAAGCTCGAGGGAGCCATATTTAAGTAGGGTTCGATAGGTCGCACACCACTCCACCAACCAGCGGGAAACCCCAGGAGCATCACGGTAAATGCAGTTTCTTTAAGCGAGTGCGCTTTTCAAAAGTTCCGAAGTATAAATGCAAAGTTGCAGGCCAACTCTGGACACCGGTGTTTCAGGATTATTGTCCTTCATCAGCAGAGTGTAGGTAGATTTTCAGGCATTTGTTGTGCAGGCCGCCAAAGTGTCATCAGGTTCAGTACCTCTCAGGGTGCGTGGGTGCATAACCTGAGCTCGTCAGCTCAAAGGCTCGAGGGAGCCACATTTAAGTAGGGTTCGATAGGTCGCACACCACTCCACCAACCAGCGGGTAACCCCAGGAGAATCACAGTAATTGCAGTTTCTTTAAGCGAGTGCGCTTTTCAAAAGTTCCGAAGTATAAATGCAAAGTTGCAGGCCAACTCTGGACACCGGCGTTTCAGGATTATTGTCCTTCATCAGCAGATTGTAGGTAGTTTTTCAGGGGTTTGCAGTGCAGGCTGCCAAAGTGTCATCAGGTTCAGTACCTCTCAGGGCACGTGGGTAGGTAACCTGAGCTCATCAGCTCAAAGGCTCGAGGGAGCCATATTTAAGTAGGGTTCGATAGGTCGCACACCACTCCACCAACCAGCGGGTAACCCCAGGAGCATCACAGTAAATGCAGTTTCTTTAAGAGATTGCGCTTTTCAAATGTTCTGAAGTATAAATGCAATGTTGCAGGCCAACTCTGGACACCGGTGTTTTAGGATTATTTTCCTTCATCAGCAGAGTGTAGGTAGATTTTTAGGGGTTTGCTGTGCAGGCTGCCAAAGTGTCATCAGGTTCAGTACCTCTCAGGGCGCGTGGGTGCATAACCTGAGCTCGTCAGCTCAAAGGCTCGAGGGAGCCTTATTTAAGTAAAATTCGATAGGTCGCACACCACTCCACCAACCAGCGGGTAACCCCAGGAGCATCACAGTAAATGCAGTTTCTTTAAGCGAGTGCGCTTTTAAAAAGTTCTGAAGTATAAATGCAAAGTTGCAGGCCAACTCTGGACACCGGTGTTTCAGGATTATTGTCCTTCATCAGCAGAGTGTAGGTAGATTTTCAGGGGTTTGCTGAGCAGGCTGCCAAAGTGTCATCAGGTTCAGTACCTCTCAGGGCGCGTGGGTGCGTAACCTGAGCTCGTCAGCTCAAAGGCTCGAGGGAGCCACATTTAAGTAGGGTTCGATAGGTCGCACACCACTCCACCAACCAGCGGGAAACCCTAGGAGCATCATGGTAAATGCAGTTTCTTTAAGCGATTGCGCTTTTCAAAAGTTCTGAAGTATAAATGCAATGTTGCAGGCCAACTCTGGACACCGGTGTTTCAGGATTATTGTCCTTCATCAGCAGAGTGTAGGTAGATTTTTAGGGGTTTGCTGTGCAGGCTGCCAAAGTGTCATCAGGTTCAGTACCTCTCAGGGTGCGTGGGTGCGTAACCTGAGCTCGTCAGCTCAAAGGCTCGAGGAAGCCATATTTAAGTAGGGTTCGATAGGTCGCACACCACTCCACCAACCAGCGGGTAGCCCCAGGAGCATCACGTTAAATGCAGTTTCTTTAAGCGAGTGCGCTTGTCAAAAGTTCCGAAGTATAAATGCAAAGTTGCAGGCCAACTCTGGACATCAGTGTTTCAGGATTATTGTCCTTCATCAGCAGAGTGTAGATAGATTTTCAGGGGTTTGCTGTGCAGGCTGCCAAAGTGTCATCAGGTTCAGTACCTCTCAGGGCGCGTGGGTGCGTAACCTGAGCTCGTCAGCTCAAAGGCTCGAGGGAGCCACATTTAAGTAGGGTTCGATAGGTCGCACACCACTCCACCAACCAGCGGGAAACCCCAGGAGCATCACAGTAAATGCAGTTTCTTTAAGCGAGTGCGCTTTTCAAAAGTTCCGAAGTATAAATGCAAAGTTGCAGGCTAACTCTGGACACCGGTGTTTCAGGATTATTGTCCTTCCTCAGCAGAGTATAGGTAGATTTTCAGGGGTTTGCTGTGCAGGCTGCCAAAGTGTCATCAGGTTCAGTACCTCTCAGGGCGCGTGGGTGCGTAACTTGAGCTCGTCAGCTCAAAAGCTCGAGGGAGCCATATTTAAGTAGGGTTCGATAGGTCGCACACCACTCCACCAACCAGCGGGAAACCCCAGGAGCATCACGGTAAATGCAGTTTCTTTAAGCGAGTGCGCTTTTCAAAAGTTCCGAAGTATAAATGCAAAGTTGCAGGCCAACTCTGGACACCGGTGTTTCAGGATTATTGTCCTTCATCAGCAGAGTGTAGGTAGATTTTCAGGCATTTGTTGTGCAGGCCGCCAAAGTGTCATCAGGTTCAGTACCTCTCAGGGCGCGTGGGTTCATAACCTGAGCTCGTCAGCTCAAAGGCTCGAGGGAGCCACATTTAAGTAGGGTTCGATAGGTCGCACACCACTCCACCAACCAGCGGGTAACCCCAGGAGCATCACAGTAATTGCAGTTTCTTTAAACGAGTGCGCTTTTCAAAAGTTCCGAAGTATAAATGCAAAGTTGCAGGCCAACTCTGGACACCGGCGTTTCAGGATTATTGTCCTTCATCAGCAGATTGTAGGTAGATTTTCAGGGGTTTGCTGTGCAGGCTGCCAAAGTGTCATCAGGTTCAGTACCTCTCAGGGCACGTGGGTAGGTAACCTGAGCTCATCAGCTCAAAGACTCAAAGAAGCCATATTTAAGTAGGGTTCGATAGGTCGCACACCACTCCACCAACCAGCGGGTAGCCCCAGGAGCATCACGGTAAATGCAGTTTCTTTAAGTGAGTGCGCTTTTCAAAAGTTCCGAAGTATAAATGCAAAGTTGCAGGCCAACTCTGGACACCGGTGTTTAAGGATTATTGTCCTTCATCAGCAGAGTGTAGGTAGATTTTCAGGGGTTTGCTGTGCAGGCTGCCAAAGTGTCATCAGGTTCAGTACCTCTCAGGGTGTGTGGGTGCGTAACCTGAACTCGTCAGCTCAAAGATTCGAGGGAGCCATATTTAAGTAGGGTTCGATAGGTCGCACACCACTCCACCAACCAGCGGGTAACCCCAGGAGCATCACAGTAAATGCAGTTTCTTTAAGCGAGTGCGCTTTTTAAAAGTTCCGAAGTATAAATGCAAAGTTGCAGGCCAACTCTGGACACCGGTGTTTCAGGATTATTGTCCTTCCTCAGCAGAGTGTAGGTAGATTTTCAGGGGTTTGCTGTGCAGGCTGCCAAAGTGTCATCAGGTTCAGTACCTCTCAGGGCGCGTGGATGCGTAACTTGAGCTCGTCAGCTCAAAAGCTCGAGGGAGCCATATTTAAGTAGGGTTCGATAGGTCGCACACCACTCCACCAACCAGCGGGAAACCCCAGGAGCATCAAGGTAAATGCAGTTTCTTTAAGCGAGTGCGCTTTTCAAAAGTTCCGAAGTATAAATGCAAAGTTGCAGGCCAACTCTGGACACCGGTGTTTCAGGATTATTGTCCTTCATCAGCAGAGTGTAGGTAGATTTTCAGGCATTTGTTGTGCAGGCCGCCAAAGTGTCATCAGGTTCAGTACCTCTCAGGGCGCGTGGGTGCATAACCTGAGCTCGTCAGCTCAAAGGCTCGAGGGAGCCACATTTAAGTAGGGTTCGATAGGTCGCACACCACTCCACCAACCAGCGGGTAACCCCAGGAGCATCACAGTAATTGCAGTTTCTTTAAGCGAGTGCGCTTTTCAAAAGTTCCGCAGTATAAATGCAAAGTTGCAGGCCAACTCTGGACACCGGCGTTTCAGGATTATTGTCCTTCATCAGCAGATTGTAGGTAGATTTTCAGGGGTTTGCAGTGCAGGCTGCCAAAGTGTCATCAGGTTCAGTACCTCTCAGGGCACGTGGGTAGGTAACCTGAGCTCATCAGCTCAAAGGCACGAGGGAGCCATATTTAAGTAGGGTTCGATAGGTCGCACACCACTCCACCAACCAGCGGGTAACCCCAGGAGCATCACAGTAAATGCAGTTTCTTTAAGAGATTGCGCTTTTCAAATGTTCTGAAGTATAAATGCAATGTTGCAGGCCAACTCTGGACACCGGTGTTTCAGGATTATTGTACTTCATCAGCAGAGTGTAGGTAGATTTTTAGGGGTTTGCTGTGCAGGCTGCCAAAGTGTCATCAGGTTCAGTACCTCTCAGGGCGCGTGGGTGCATAACCTGAGCTCGTCAGCTCAAAGGCTCGAGGGAGCCTTATTTAAGTAGGGTTCGATAGGTCGCACACCGCTCCACCAACCAGCGGGTAACCCCAGGAGCATCACAGTAAATGCAGTTTCTTTAAGCGAGTGCGCTTTTAAAAAGTTCTGAAGTATAAATGCAAAGTTGCAGGCCAACTCTGGACACCGGTGTTTAAGGATTATTGTCCTTCATCAGCAGAGTGTAGGTAGATTTTCAGGGGTTTGCTGTGCAGGCTGCCAAAGTGTCATCAGGTTCAGTACCTCTCAGGGTGTGTGGGTGCGTAACCTGAGCTCGTCAGCTCAAAGATTCGAGGGAGCCATATTTAAGTAGGGTTCGATAGGTCGCACACCACTCCACCAACCAGCGGGTAACCCCAGGAGCATCACAGTAAATGCAGTTTCTTTAAGCGAGTGCGCTTTTCAAAAGTTCCGAAGTATAAATGCAAAGTTGCAGGCCAACTCTGGACACCGGTGTTTCAGGATTATTGTCCTTCCTCAGCAGAGTGTAGGTAGATTTTCAGGGGTTTGCTGTGCAGGCTGCCAAAGTGTCATCAGGTTCAGTACCTCTCAGGGCACGTGGGTGCGTAACTTGAGCTCGTCAGCTCAAAAGCTCGAGGGAGCCATATTTAAGTAGGGTTCGATAGGTCGCACACCACTCCACCAACCAGCGGGAAACCCCAGGAGCATCACAGTAAATGCAGTTTCTTTAAGCGAGTGCGCTTTTCAAAAGTTCCGAAGTATAAATGCAAAGTTGCAGGCCAACTCTGGACACCGGTGTTTCAGGATTATTGTCCTTCATCAGCAGAGTGTAGGTAGATTTTCAGGCATTTGTTGTGCAGGCCGCCAAAGTGTCATCAGGTTCAGTACCTCTCAGGGCGCGTGAATGCATAACCTGAGCTCGTCATCTCAAAGGCTCGAGGGAGCCACATTTAAGTAGGGTTCGATAGGTCGCACACCACTCCACCAACCAGCGGGTAACCCCAGGAGCATCACAGTAATTGCAGTTTCTTTAAGCGAGTGCGCTTTTCAAAAGTTCCGAAGTATAAATGCAAAGTTGCAGGCCAACTCTGGACACCGGCGTTTCAGGATTATTGTCCTTCATCATCAGATTGTAGGTAGATTTTCAGGGGTTTGCTGTGCAGGCTGCCAAAGTGTCATCAGGTTCAGTACCTCTCAGGGAACGTGGGTAGGTAACCTGAGCTCATCAGCACAAAGGCTCGAGGGAGCCATATTTAAGTAGGGTTCGATAGGTCGCACACCACTCCACCAACCAGCGGGTAACCCCAGGAGCATCACAGTAAATGCAGTTTCTTTAAGCGAGTGCGCTTTTCAAAAGTTCCGAAGTAAAAATGCAAAGTTGCAGGCCAACTCTGGACACCGGTGTTTCAGGATTATTGTCTTTCATCAGCAGAGTGAAGGTAGATTTTCAGGGGTTTGCTGTGCAGGCTGCCAAAGTGTCATCAGGTTCAGTACCTCTCAGGGCACGTGGGTAGGTAACCTGAGCTCATCAGCACAAAGGCTCGAGGGAGCCATATTTAAGTAGGGTTCGATAGGTCGCACACCACTCCACCAACCAGCGGGTAACCCCAGGAGCATCACAGTAAATGCAGTTTCTTTAAGCGAGTGCGCTTTTCAAAAGTTCCGAAGTATAAATGCAAAGTTGCAGGCCAACTCTGGACACCGGTGTTTCAGGATTATTGTCCTTCATCAGCAGAGTGTAGGTAGATTTTCAGGCATTTGTTGTGCAGGCCGCCAAAGTGTCATCAGGTTCAGTACCTCTCAGGGCGCGTGGGTGCATAACCTGAGCTCGTCAGCTCAAAGGCTCGAGGGAGCCACATTTAAGTAGGGTTCGATAGGTCGCACACCACTCCACCAACCAGCGGGTAACCCCAGGAGCATCACAGTAATTGCAGTTTCTTTAAGCGAGTGCGCTTTTCAAAAGTTCCGCAGTATAAATGCAAAGTTGCAGGCCAACTCTGGACACCGGCGTTTCAGGATTATTGTCCTTCATCAGCAGATTGTAGGTAGATTTTCAGGGGTTTGCAGTGCAGGCTGCCAAAGTGTCATCAGGTTCAGTACCTCTAAGGGCACGTGGGTAGGTAACCTGAGCTCATCAGCTCAAAGGCTCGAGGGAGCCATATTTAAGTAGGGTTCGATAGGTCGCACACCACTCCACCAACCAGCGGGTAACCCCAGGAGCATCACAGTAAATGCAGTTTCTTTAAGAGATTGCGCTTTTCAAATGTTCTGAAGTATAAATGCAATGTTGCAGGCCAACTCTGGACACCGGTGTTTCAGGATTATTGTCCTTCATCAGCAGAGTGTAGGTAGATTTTTAGGGGTTTGCTGTGCAGGCTGCCAAAGTGTCATCAGGTTCAGTACCTCTCAGGGCGCGTGGGTGCGTAACCTGAGCTCGTCAGCTCAAAGGCTCGAGGGAGCCACATTTAAGTAGGGTTCGATAGGTCGCACACCACTCCACCAACCAGCGGGAAACCCCAGGAGCATCACGGTAAATGCAGTTTCTTTAAGCGATTGCGCTTTTCAAAAGTTCTGAAGTATAAATGCAAAGTTGCAGGCCAACTCTGGACACCGGTGTTTCAGGATTATTGTCCTTCATCAGCAGAGTGTAGATAGATTTTCAGGGGTTTGCTGTGCAGGCTGCCAAAGTGTCATCAGGTTCAGTACCTCTCAGGGCGCGTGGGTGCGTAACCTGAGCTCGTCATCTCAAAGGCTCGAGGGAGCCACATTTAAGTAGGGTTCGATAGGTCGCACACCACTCCACCAACCAGCGGGTAACCCCAGGAGCATCACAGTAATTGCAGTTTCTTTAAGCGAGTGCGCTTTTCAAAAGTTCCGAAGTATAAATGCAAAGTTGCAGGCCAACTCTGGACACCGGCGTTTCAGGATTATTGTCCTTCATCATCAGATTGTAGGTAGATTTTCAGGGGTTTGCTGTGCAGGCTGCCAAAGTGTCATCAGGTTCAGTACCTCTCAGGGAACGTGGGTAGGTAACCTGAGCTCATCAGCACAAAGGCTCGAGGGAGCCATATTTAAGTAGGGTTCGATAGGTCGCACACCACTCCACCAACCAGCGGGTAACCCCAGGAGCATCACAGTAAATGCAGTTTCTTTAAGCGAGTGCGCTTTTCAAAAGTTCCGAAGTAAAAATGCAAAGTTGCAGGCCAACTCTGGACACCGGTGTTTCAGGATTATTGTCTTTCATCAGCAGAGTGAAGGTAGATTTTCAGGGGTTTGCTGTGCAGGCTGCCAAAGTGTCATCAGGTTCAGTACCTCTCAGGGCACGTGGGTAGGTAACCTGAGCTCATCAGCACAAAGGCTCGAGGGAGCCATATTTAAGTAGGGTTCGATAGGTCGCACACCACTCCACCAACCAGCGGGTAACCCCAGGAGCATCACAGTAAATGCAGTTTCTTTAAGCGAGTGCGCTTTTCAAAAGTTCCGAAGTATAAATGCAAAGTTGCAGGCCAACTCTGGACACCGGTGTTTCAGGATTATTGTCCTTCATCAGCAGAGTGTAGGTAGATTTTCAGGCATTTGTTGTGCAGGCCGCCAAAGTGTCATCAGGTTCAGTACCTCTCAGGGCGCGTGGGTGCATAACCTGAGCTCGTCAGCTCAAAGGCTCGAGGGAGCCACATTTAAGTAGGGTTCGATAGGTCGCACACCACTCCACCAACCAGCGGGTAACCCCAGGAGCATCACAGTAATTGCAGTTTCTTTAAGCGAGTGCGCTTTTCAAAAGTTCCGCAGTATAAATGCAAAGTTGCAGGCCAACTCTGGACACCGGCGTTTCAGGATTATTGTCCTTCATCAGCAGATTGTAGGTAGATTTTCAGGGGTTTGCAGTGCAGGCTGCCAAAGTGTCATCAGGTTCAGTACCTCTAAGGGCACGTGGGTAGGTAACCTGAGCTCATCAGCTCAAAGGCTCGAGGGAGCCATATTTAAGTAGGGTTCGATAGGTCGCACACCACTCCACCAACCAGCGGGTAACCCCAGGAGCATCACAGTAAATGCAGTTTCTTTAAGAGATTGCGCTTTTCAAATGTTCTGAAGTATAAATGCAATGTTGCAGGCCAACTCTGGACACCGGTGTTTCAGGATTATTGTCCTTCATCAGCAGAGTGTAGGTAGATTTTTAGGGGTTTGCTGTGCAGGCTGCCAAAGTGTCATCAGGTTCAGTACCTCTCAGGGCGCGTGGGTGCGTAACCTGAGCTCGTCAGCTCAAAGGCTCGAGGGAGCCACATTTAAGTAGGGTTCGATAGGTCGCACACCACTCCACCAACCAGCGGGAAACCCCAGGAGCATCACGGTAAATGCAGTTTCTTTAAGCGATTGCGCTTTTCAAAAGTTCTGAAGTATAAATGCAAAGTTGCAGGCCAACTCTGGACACCGGTGTTTCAGGATTATTGTCCTTCATCAGCAGAGTGTAGATAGATTTTCAGGGGTTTGCTGTGCAGGCTGCCAAAGTGTCATCAGGTTCAGTACCTCTCAGGGCGCGTGGGTGCGTAACCTGAGCTTGTCAGCTCAAAGGCTCGAGGGAGCCATATTTAAGTAGGGTTCGATAGGTCGCACAGTACTCCACCAACCAGCGGGTAACCACAGGAGCATCACGGTAAATGCAGTTTCTTTAAGCGAGTGCGCTTTTCAAAAGTTCCGAACTATAAATGCAAAGTTGCAGGCCAACTCTGGACACCGGTGTTTAAGGATTATTGTCCTTCATCAGCAGAGTGTAGGTAGATTTTCAGGCGTTTGCTGTGCAGGCTGCCAAAGTGTCATCAGGTTCAGTACCTCTCAGGGCGTGTGGGTGCGTAATCTGAGCTTGTCAGCTCAAAGGCTCAAAGAAGCCATATTTAAGTAGGGTTCGATAGGTCGCACACCACTCCACCAACCAGCGGGTAGCCCCAGGAGCATCACGGTAAATGCAGTTTCTTTAAGTGAGTGCGCTTTTCAAAATTTCCGAAGTATAAATGCAAAGTTGCAGGCCAACTCTGGACACTGGTGTTTCAGGATTATTGTCCTTCATCAGCAGAGTGTAGATAGATTTTCAGGGGTTTGCTGTGCAGGCTGCCAAAGTGTCATCAGGTTCAGTACCTCTCAGGGCGCGTGGGTGCGTAACCTGAGCTCGTCAGCTCAAAGGCTCGAGGGAGCCATATTTAAGTAGGGTTCGATAGGTCGCACACCACTCCACCAACCAGCGGGTAACCCCAGGAGCATCACGGTAAATGCAGTTTCTTTAAGCGAGTGCGCTTTTCAAAAGTTCCGAAGTATAAATGCAAAGTTGCAGGCCAACTCTGGACACCGGTGTTTAAGGATTATTGTCCTTCATCAGCAGAGTGTAGGTAGATTTTGAGGGGTTTGCTGTGCAGGCTGCCAAAGTGTCATCAGGTTCAGTACCTCTCAGGGTGTGTGGGTGCCTAACCTGAGCTCGTCAGCTCAAAGATTCGAGGGACCCATATTTAAGTAGGGTTCGATAGGTCGCACACCACTCCACCAACCAGCGGGTAACCCCAGGAGCATCACAGTAAATGCAGTTTCTTTAAGCAAGTGCGCTTTTCAAAAGTTCCGAAGTATAAATGCAAAGTTGCAGGCCAACTCTGGACACCGGTGTTTCAGGATTATTGTCCTTACTCAGCAGAGTGTAGGTAGATTTTCAGGGGTTTGCTGGGCAGGCTGCCAAAGTGTCATCAGACTCAGTACCTCTCAGGGCGCGTGGGTGCGTAACTTGAGCTCGTCAGCTCAAAAGCTCGAGGGAGCCATATTTAAGTAGGGTTCGATAGGTCGCACACCACTCCACCAACCAGCGGGAAACCCCAGGAGCATCACAGTAAATGCAGTTTCTTTAAGCGAGTGCGCTTTTCAAAAGTTCCGAAGTATAAATGCAAAGTTGCAGGCCAACTCTGGACACCGGTGTTTCAGGATTATTGTCCTTCCTCAGCAGAGTGTAGGTAGATTTTCAGGGGTTTGCTGTGCAGGCTGCCAAAGTGTCATCAGGTTCAGTACCTCTCAGGGCGCGTGGGTGCATAACCTGAGCTCGTCAGCTCAAAAGCTCGAGGGAGCCATATTTAAGTAGGGTTCGATAGGTCGCACACCACTCCACCAACCAGCGGGAAACCCCAGGAGCATCACAGTAAATGCAGTTTCTTTGAGCGAGTGCGCTTTTCAAAAGTTCCGAAGTATAAATGCAATGTTGCAGGCCAACTCTGGACACCGGTGTTTCAGGATTATTGTCCTTCATCAGCAGAGTGTAGGTAGATTTTTAGGGGTTTGCTGTGCAGGCTGCCAAAGTGTCATCAGGTTCAGTACCTCTCAGGGTGCGTGGGTGCGTAACCTGAGCTCGTCAGCTCAAAGGCTCGAGGAAGCCATATTTAAGTAGGTTTCGATAGGTCGCACACCACTCCACCAACCAGCGGGTAGCCCCAGGAGCATCACGTTAAATGCAGTTTCTTTAAGCGAGTGCGCTTTTCAAAAGTTTGGAAGTATAAATGCAAAGTTGCAGGCCAACTCTGGACACCGGTGTTTCAGGATTATTGTCCTTCATCAGCAGAGTGTAGATAGATTTTCAGGGGTTTGCTGTGCAGGCTGCCAAAGTGTCATCAGGTTCAGTACCTCTCAGGGTGCGTGGGTGCGTAACCTGAGCTCGTCAGCTCAAAGGCTCGAGGGAGCCATATTTAAGTAGGGTTCGATAGGTCGCACACCACTCCACCAACCAGCGGGTAACCACAGGAGCATCACGGTAAATGCAGTTTCTTTAAGCGAGTGCGCTTTTCAAAAGTTCCGAAGTATAAATGCAAAGTTGCAGGCCAACTCTGGACACCGGTGTTTAAGGATTATTGTCCTTCATCAGTAGAGTGTAGGTAGATTTTCAGGGGTTTGCTGTGCAGGCTGCCAAAGTGTCATCAGGTTCAGTACCTCTCAGGGTGTGTGGGTGAGTAACCTGAGCTCGCCAGCTCAAAGATTCGAGGGAGCCATATTTAAGTAGGGTTCGATAGGTCGCACACCACTCCACCAACCAGCGGGTAACCCCAGGAGCATCACAGTAAATGCAGTTTCTTTAAGCGAGTGCACTTTTAAAAAGTTCCGAAGTATAAATGCAAAGTTGCAGGCCAACTCTGGACACCGGTGTTTCAGGATTATTGTCCTTCCTCAGCAGAGTGTAGGTAGATTTTCAGGGGTTTGCTGTGCAGGCTGCCAAAGTGTCATCAGGTTCAGTACCTCTCAGGGCGCGTGGGTGCGTAACTTGAGCTCGTCAGCTCAAAAGCTCGAGGGAGCCATATTTAAGTAGGGTTCGATAGGTCGCACACCACTCCACCAACCAGCGGGAAACCCCAGGAGCATCACAGTAAATGCAGTTTCTTTAAGCGAGTGCGCTTTTCAAAAGTTCCGAAGTATAAATGCAAAGTTGCAGGCCAACTCTGGACACCGGTGTTTCAGGATTATTGTCCTTCATCAGCAGAGTGTAGGTTGATTTTCAGGGGTTTGCTGTGTAGGTTGCCAAAGTATCATTAGGTTCAGTACCTCTCAGGGCGCGTGGGTGCGTATCCTGAGCTCGTCAGCTCAAAGGCTCGAGGGAGCCATATTTAAGTAGGGTTCGATAGGTCGCACACCACTCCACCAACCAGCGGGTAACCCCAGGAGCATCACGGTAAATGCAGTTTCTTTAAGCGAGTGCGCTTTTCAAAAGTTCCAAAGTATAAATGCAAAGTTGCAGGCCAACTCTGGACACCGGTGTTTCAGGATTAATGTCCTTACTCAGCAGAGTGTAGGTAGATTTTCAGGGGTTTGCTGGGCAGGCTGCCAAAGTGTCATCAGGTTCAGTACCTCTCAGGGCGCGTGGTTGCGTAACTTGAGCTCGCCAGCTCAAAAGCTCGAGGGAGCCATATTTAAGTAGGGTTCGATAGGTCGCACACCACTCCACCAACCAGCGGGAAACCCCAGGAGCATCACGGTAGATGCAGTTTCTTTAAGCGAGTGCGCTTTTCAAAAGTTCCGAAGTATAAATGCAAAGTTGCAGGCCAACTCTGGACACCAGTGTTTCAGGATTATTGTCCTTCATCAGCAGAGTGTAGGTAGATTTTCAGGCATTTGTTGTGCAGGCCGCCAAAGTGTCATCAGGTTCAGTACCTCTCAGGGCGCGTGGGTGCATAACCTGAGCTCGTCAGCTCAAAGGCTCGAGGGAGCCACATTTAAGTAGGGTTCGATAGGTCGCACATCACTCCACCAACCAGCGGGTAACCCCAGGAGCATCACAGTAAATGCAGTTTCTTTAAGCGAGTGCACTTTTAAAAAGTTCCGAAGTATAAATGCAAAGTTGCAGGCCAACTCTGGACACCGGTGTTTCAGGATTATTGTCCTTCCTCAGCAGAGTGTAGGTAGATTTTCAGGGGTTTGCTGTGCAGGCTGCCAAAGTGTCATCAGGTTCAGTACCTCTCAGGGCGCGTGGGTGCGTAACTTGAGCTCGTCAGCTCAAAAGCTCGAGGGAGCCATATTTAAGTAGGGTTCGATAGGTCGCACACCACTCCACCAACCAGCGGGAAACCCCAGGAGCATCACAGTAAATGCAGTTTCTTTAAGCGAGTGCGCTTTTCAAAAGTTCCGAAGTATAAATGCAAAGTTGCAGGCCAACTCTGGACACCGGTGTTTCAGGATTATTGTCCTTCATCAGCAGAGTGTAGGTTGATTTTCAGGGGTTTGCTGTGTAGGTTGCCAAAGTATCATTAGGTTCAGTACCTCTCAGGGCGCGTGGGTGCGTATCCTGAGCTCGTCAGCTCAAAGGCTCGAGGGAGCCATATTTAAGTAGGGTTCGATAGGTCGCACACCACTCCACCAACCAGCGGGTAACCCCAGGAGCATCACGGTAAATGCAGTTTCTTTAAGCGAGTGCGCTTTTCAAAAGTTCCAAAGTATAAATGCAAAGTTGCAGGCCAACTCTGGACACCGGTGTTTCAGGATTAATGTCCTTACTCAGCAGAGTGTAGGTAGATTTTCAGGGGTTTGCTGGGCAGGCTGCCAAAGTGTCATCAGGTTCAGTACCTCTCAGGGCGCGTGGTTGCGTAACTTGAGCTCGCCAGCTCAAAAGCTCGAGGGAGCCATATTTAAGTAGGGTTCGATAGGTCGCACACCACTCCACCAACCAGCGGGAAACCCCAGGAGCATCACGGTAGATGCAGTTTCTTTAAGCGAGTGCGCTTTTCAAAAGTTCCGAAGTATAAATGCAAAGTTGCAGGCCAACTCTGGACACCAGTGTTTCAGGATTATTGTCCTTCATCAGCAGAGTGTAGGTAGATTTTCAGGCATTTGTTGTGCAGGCCGCCAAAGTGTCATCAGGTTCAGTACCTCTCAGGGCGCGTGGGTGCATAACCTGAGCTCGTCAGCTCAAAGGCTCGAGGGAGCCACATTTAAGTAGGGTTCGATAGGTCGCACATCACTCCACCAACCAGCGGGAAACCCCAGGAGCATCATGGTAAATGCAGTTTCTTTAAGCGATTGCGCTTTTCAAAAGTTCTGAAGTATAAATGCAATGTTGCAGGCCAACTCTGGACACCGGTGTTTCAGGATTATTGTCCTTCATCAGCAGAGTGTAGGTAGATTTTTAGGGGTTTGCTGTGCAGGCTGCCAAAGTGTCATCAGGTTCAGTACCTCTCAGGGTGCGTGGGTGCGTAACCTGAGCTCGTCAGCTCAAAGGCTCGAGGAAGTTATATTTAAGTAGGGTTCGATAGGTCGCACACCACTCCACCAACCAGCGGGTAGCCCCAGGAGCATCACGTTAAATGCAGTTTCTTTAAGTGAGTGCGCTTTTCAAAAGTTCCGAAGTATAAATGCAAAGTTGCAGGCCAACTCTGGACACCGGTGTTTAAGGATTATTGTCCTTCATCAGCAGAGTGTAGGTAGATTTTCAGGGGCTTGCTGTGCAGGCTGCCAAAGTGTCATCAGGTTCAGTACCTCTCAGGGTGTGTGGGTGCGTAACCTGAGCTCGTCAGCTCAAAGATTCGAGGGACCCATATTTAAGTAGGGTTCGATAGGTCGCACACCACTCCACCAACCAGCGAGTAACCCCAGGAGCATCACAGTAAATGCAGTTTCTTTAAGCGAGTGCGCTTTTCAAAAGTTCCGAAGTATAAATGCAAAGTTGCAGGCCAACTCTGGACACCGGTGTTTCAGGATTATTGTCCTTCCTCAGCAGAGTGTAGGTAGATTTTCAGGGGTTTGCTGTGCAGGCTGCCAAAGTGTCATCAGGTTCAGTACCTCTCAGGGCGCGTGGGTGCGTAACTTGAGCTCATCAGCTCAAAAGCTCGAGGGAGCCATATTTAAGTAGGGTTCGATAGGTCGCACACCACTCCACCAACCAGCGGGAAACCCCAGGAGCATCACGGTAAATGCAGTTTCTTTAAGCGAGTGCGCTTTTCAAAAGTTCCGAAGTATAAATGCAAAGTTGCAGGCCAACTCTGGACACCGGTGTTTCAGGATTATTGTCCTTCATCAGCAGAGTGTAGGTAGATTTTCAGGCATTTGTTGTGCAGGCCGCCAAAGTGCCATCAGGTTCAGTACCTCTCAGGGCATGTGGGTGCATAACCTGAGCTCGTCAGCTCAAAGGCTCGAGGGAGCCACATTTAAGTAGGGTTCGATAGGTCGCACACCACTCCACCAACCAGCGGGTAACCCCAGGAGCATCACAGTAATTGCAGTTTCTTTAAGCGAGTGCGCTTTTCAAAAGTTCCGAAGTATAAATGCAAAGTTGCAGGCCAACTCTGGACACCGGCGTTTCAGGATTATTGTCCTTCATCAGCAGATTGTAGGTAGATTTTCAGGGGTTTGCTGTGCAGGCTGCCAAAGTGTCATCAGGTTCAATACCTCTCAGGGCACGTGGGTAGGTAACCTGAGCTCTTCAGCTCAAAGGCTCGAGGGAGCCACATTTAAGTAGGGTTCGATAGGTCGCACACCACTCCACCAACCAGCGGGAAACCCCAGGAGCATCACGGTAAATGCAGTTTCTTTAAGCGATTGCGCTTTTCAAAAGTTCTGAAGTATAAATGCAATGTTGCAGGCCAACTCTGGACACCGGTGTTTCAGGATTATTGTCCTTCATCAGCAGAGTGTAGGTAGATTTTTAGGGGTTTGCTGTGCAGGCTGCCAAAGTGTCATCAGGTTCAGTACCTCTCAGGGTGCGTGGGTGCGTAACCTGAGCTCGTCAGCTCAAAGGCTCGAGGAAGCCATATTTAAGTAGGGTTCGATAGGTCGCACACCACTCCACCAACCAGCGGGTAGCCCCAGGAGCATCACGTTAAATGCAGTTTCTTTAAGCGAGTGCGCTTGTCAAAAGTTCCGAAGTATAAATGCAAAGTTGCAGGCCAACTCTGGACACCGGTGTTTCAGGATTATTGTCCTTCATCAGCAGAGTGTAGATAGATTTTCAGGGGTTTGCTGTGCAGGCTGCCAAAGTGTCATCAGGTTCAGTACCTCTCAGGGCGCGTGGGTGCGTAACCTGAGCTTGTCAGCTCAAAGGCTCGAGGGAGCCATATTTAAGTAGGGTTCGATAGGTCGCACACCACTCCACCAACCAGCGGGTAACCACAGGAGCATCACGGTAAATGCAGTTTCTTTAAGCGAGTGCGCTTTTCAAAAGTTCCGAACTATAAATGCAAAGTTGCAGGCCAACTCTGGACACCGGTGTTTAAGGATTATTGTCCTTCATCAGCAGAGTGTAGGTAGATTTTCAGGGGCTTGCTGTGCAGGCTGCCAAAGTGTCATCAGGTTCAGTACCTCTCAGGGTGCGTGGGTGCGTAACCTGAGCTCGTCAGCTCAAAGGCTCGAGGAAGTTATATTTAAGTAGGGTTCGATAGGTCGCACACCACTCCACCAACCAGCGGGTAGCCCCAGGAGCATCACGTTAAATGCAGTTTCTTTAAGTGAGTGCGCTTTTCAAAAGTTCCGAAGTATAAATGCAAAGTTGCAGGCCAACTCTGGACACCGGTGTTTAAGGATTATTGTCCTTCATCAGCAGAGTGTAGGTAGATTTTCAGGGGCTTGCTGTGCAGGCTGCCAAAGTGTCATCAGGTTCAGTACCTCTCAGGGTGTGTGGGTGCGTAACCTGAGCTCGTCAGCTCAAAGATTCGAGGGACCCATATTTAAGTAGGGTTCGATAGGTCGCACACCACTCCACCAACCAGCGAGTAACCCCAGGAGCATCACAGTAAATGCAGTTTCTTTAAGCGAGTGCGCTTTTCAAAAGTTCCGAAGTATAAATGCAAAGTTGCAGGCCAACTCTGGACACCGGTGTTTCAGGATAATTGTCCTTCCTCAGCAGAGTGTAGGTAGATTTTCAGGGGTTTGCTGTGCAGGCTGCCAAAGTGTCATCAGGTTCAGTACCTCTCAGGGCGCGTGGGTGCGTAACTTGAGCTCGTCAGCTCAAAAGCTCGAGGGAGCCATATTTAAGTAGGGTTCAATAGGTCGCACACCACTCCACCAACCAGCGGGAAACCCCAGGAGCATCACAGTAAATGCAGTTTCTTTAAGCGAGTGCGCTTTTCAAATTTCCGAAGTATAAATGCAAAGCTGCAGGCCAACTCTGGACACCGGTGTTTCAGGATTATTGTCCTTCATCAGCAGAGTGTAGGTAGATTTTCAGGCATTTGTTGTGCAGGCCGCCAAAGTGTCATCAGGTTCAGTACCTCTCAGGGCGCGTGAATGCATAACCTGAGCTCGTCAGCTCAAAGGCTCGAGGGAGCCACATTTCAGTAGGGTTCGATAGGTCGCACACCACTCCACCAACCAGCGGGTAACCCCAGGAGCATCACAGTAATTGCAGTTTCTTTAAGCGAGTGCGCTTTTCAAAAGTTCCGAAGTATAAATGCAAAGTTGCAGGCCAACTCTGGACACCGGCGTTTCAGGATTATTGTCCTTCATCAGCAGATTGTAGGTAGATTTTCAGGGGTTTGCTGTGCAGGCTGCCAAAGTGTCATCAGGTTCAGTACCTCTCAGGGCACGTGGGTAGGTAACCTGAGCTCATCAGCTCAAAGGCTCGAGGGAGCCATATTTAAGTAGGGTTCGATAGGTCGCACACCACTCCACCAACCAGCGGGTAACCCCAGGAGCATCACAGTAAATGCAGTTTCTTTAAGCGAGTGCGCTTTTCAAAAGTTCCGAAGTAAAAATGCAAAGTTGCAGGCCAACTCTGGACACCGGTGTTTCAGGGGTATTGTCTTTCATCAGCAGAGTGAAGGTAGATTTTCAGGGGTTTGCTGTGCAGGCTGCAAAAGTGTCATCAGGTTCAGTACCTCTCAGGGCGCGTGGGTGCGTAACCTGAGCTCGTCAGCACAAAGGCTCGAGGGAGCCATATTTAAGTAGGGTTTGATAGGTCGCACACCACTCCACCAACCAGCGGTTAACCCCAGGAGCATCACGGTAAATGCAGTTTATTTAAGCGAGTGCGCTTTTCAAAAGTTCCGAAGTATAAATGCATAGTTGCAGGCCAACTCTGGACACCGGTGTTTCAGGATTATTGTCCTTCATCAGCAGAGTGTAGGTAGATTTTCAGGGGTTTGCTGTGCAGGCTGCCAAAGTGTCATCAGGTTCAGTACCTCTCAGGGCGCGTGGGTGCGTAACCTGAGCTCGTCAGCTCAAAGGCTTGAGGGGAGCCATATTTAAGTAGGGTTCGATAGGTCGCACACCACTCTACCAACCAGGGGGTAACCCCAGGAGCATCACGGTAAATGCAGTTTCTTTAAGCGAGTTCGCTTTTCAAAAGTTCCGAAGTATAAATGCAAAGTTGCAGGCCAACTCTGGACACCGGTGTTTCAGGATTATTGTCCTTCATCAGCAGAGTGTATGTAGATTTTCAGGCGTTTGCTGTGCAGGCTGCCAAAGTGTCATCAGGTTCAGTACCTCTCAGGGCGCGTGGGTGCGTAATCTGAGCTTGTCAGCTCAAAGGCTCAAAGAAGCCATATTTAAGTAGGGTTCGATAGGTCGCACACCACTCCACCAACCAGCGGGTAGCCCCAGGAGCATCAAGGTAAATGCAGTTTCTTTAAGTGAGTGCGCTTTTCAAAATTTCCGAAGTATAAATGCAAAGTTGCAGGCCAACTCTGGACACCGGTGTTTCAGGATTATTGTCCTTCATCAGCAGAGTGTAGATAGATTTTCAGGGGTTTGCTGTGCAGGCTGCCAAAGTGTCATCAGGTTCAGTACCTCTCAGGGCGCGTGGGTGCGTAACCTGAGCTCGTCAGCTCAAAGGCTCGAGGGAGCCATATTTAAGTAGGGTTCGATAGGTCGCACACCACTCCACCAACCAGCGGGTAACCCCAGGAGCATCACGGTAAATGCAGTTTCTTTAAGCGAGTGCGCTTTTCAAAAGTTCCGAAGTATAAATGCAAAGTTGCAGGCCAACTCTGGACACCGGTGTTTAAGGATTATTGTCCTTCATCAGCAGAGTGTAGGTAGATTTTGAGGGGTTTGCTGTGCAGGCTGCCAAAGTGTCATCAGGTTCAGTACCTCTCAGGGTGTGTGGGTGCGTAACCTGAGCTCGTCAGCTCAAAGATTCGAGGGAGCCATATTTAAGTAGGGTTCGATAGGTCGCACACCACTCCACCAACCAGCGGGTAACCCCAGGAGCATCACAGTAAATGCAGTTTCTTTAAGCAAGTGCGCTTTTCAAAAGTTCCGAAGTATAAATGCAAAGTTGCAGGCCAACTCTGGACACCGGTGTTTCAGGATTATTGTCCTTCATCAGCAGAGTGTAGGTAGATTTTCAGGGGTTTGCTGTGTAGGTTGCCAAAGTATCATTAGGTTCAGTACCTCTCAGGGCGCGTGGGTGCGTAACCTGAGCTCGTCAGCTCAAAGGCTCGAGGGAGCCATATTTAAGTAGGGTTCGATAGGTCGCACACCACTCCACCAACCAGCGGGAAACCCCAGGAGCATCACAGTAAATGCAGTTTCTTTAAGCGAGTGCGCTTTTCAAAAGTTCCGAAGTATAAATGCAAAGTTGCAGGCCAACTCTGGACACCGGTGTTTCAGGATTATTGTCCTTCCTCAGCAG
The DNA here is from genome assembly GCF_964263255.1 of Lissotriton vulgaris. Taxonomy (NCBI): domain Eukaryota; kingdom Metazoa; phylum Chordata; class Amphibia; order Caudata; family Salamandridae; genus Lissotriton; species Lissotriton vulgaris. Next base: position 128,749 of record NW_028251925.1, read on the forward strand.
AGTGTAGGTAGATTTTCAGGGGTTTGCTGTGCAGGCTGCCAAAGTGTCGTCAGGTTCAGTACCTCTCAGGGCGCGTGGGTGCATAACCTGAGCTCGTCAGCTCAAAAGCTCGAGGGAGCCATATTTAAGTAGGGTTCGATAGGTCGCACACCACTCCACCAACCAGCGGGAAACCCCAGGAGCATCACAGTAAATGCAGTTCCTTTGAGCGAGTGCGCTTTTCAAAAGTTCCGAAGTATAAATGCAATGTTGCAGGCCAACTCTGGACACCGGTGTTTCAGGATTATTGTCCTTCATCAGCAGAGTGTAGGTAGATTTTTAGGGGTTTGCTGTGCAGGCTGCCAAAGTGTCATCAGGTTCAGTACCTCTCAGGGTGCGTGGGTGCGTAACCTGAGCTCGTCAGCTCAAAGGCTCGAGGAAGCCATATTTAAGTAGGGTTCGATAGGTCGCACACCACTCCACCAACCAGCGGGTAGCCCCAGGAGCATCACGTTAAATGCAGTTTCTTTAAGCGAGTGCGCTTTTCAAAAGTTCCGAAGTATAAATGCAAAGTTGCAGGCCAACTCTGGACACCGGTGTTTCAGGATTATTGTCCTTCATCAGCAGAGTGTAGATAGATTTTCAGGGGTTTGCTGTGCAGGCTGCCAAAGTGTCATCAGGTTCAGTACCTCTCAGGGCGCGTGGGTGCGTAACCTGAGCTCGTCAGCTCAAAGGCTCGAGGGAGCCATATTTAAGTAGGGTTCGATAGGTCGCACACCACTCCACCAACCAGCGGGTAACCACAGGAGCATCACGGTAAATGCAGTTTCTTTAAGCGAGTGCGCTTTTCAAAAGTTCCGAAGTATAAATGCAAAGTTGCAGGCCAACTCTGGACACCGGTGTTTAAGGATTATTGTCCTTCATCAGTAGAGTGTAGGTAGATTTTCAGGGGTTTGCTGTGCAGGCTGCCAAAGTGTCATCAGGTTCAGTACCTCTCAGGGTGTGTGGGTGCGTAACCTGAGCTCGTCAGCTCAAAGATTCGAGGGAGCCATATTTAAGTAGGGTTCGATAGGTCGCACACCACTCCACCAACCAGCGGGTGACCCCAGGAGCATCACAGTAAATGCAGTTTCTTTAAGCAAGTGCACTTTTAAAATGTTCCGAAGTATAAATGCAAAGTTGCAGGCCAACTCTGGACACCGGTGTTTCAGGATTATTGTCCTTCCTCAGCAGAGTGTAGGTAGATTTTCAGGGGTTTGCTGTGCAGGCTGCCAAAGTGTAGTCAGGTTCAGTACCTCTCAGGGCGCGTGGGTGCGTAACTTGAGCTCGTCAGCTCAAAAGCTCGACGGAGCCATATTTAAGTAGGGTTCGATAGGTCGCACACCACTCCACCAACCAGCGGGAAACCCCAGGAGCATCACGGTAAATGCAGTTTCTTTAAGCGAGTGCGCTTTTCAAAAGTTCCGAAGTATAAATGCAAAGTTGCAGGCCAACTCTGGACACCGGTGTTTCAGGATTATTGTCCTTCATCAGCAGAGTGTAGGTTGATTTTCAGGGGTTTGCTGTGTAGGTTGCCAAAGTATCATTAGGTTCAGTACCTCTCAGGGCGCGTGGGTGCGTAACCTGAGCTCGTCAGCTCAAAGGCTCGAGGGAGCCATATTTAAGTAGGGTTCGACAGGTCGCACACCACTCCACCAACCAGCGGGTAACCCCAGGAGCATCACGGTAAATGCAGTTTCTTTAAGCGAGTGCGCTTTTCAAAAGTTCCAAAGTATAAATGCAAAGTTGCAGGCCAACTCTGGACACCGGTGTTTCAGGATTAATGTCCTTACTCAGCAGAGTGTAGGTAGATTTTCAGGGGTTTGCTGGGCAGGCTGCCAAAGTGTCATCAGGTTCAGTACCTCTCAGGGCGCGTGGTTGCGTAACTTGAGCTCGCCAGCTCAAAAGCTCGAGGGAGCCATATTTAAGTAGGGTTCGATAGGTCGCACACCACTCCACCAACCAGCGGGAAACCCCAGGAGCATCACGGTAGATGCAGTTTCTTTAAGCGAGTGCGCTTTTCAAAAGTTCCGAAGTATAAATGCAAAGTTGCAGGCCAACTCTGGACACCAGTGTTTCAGGATTATTGTCCTTCATCAGCAGAGTGTAGGTAGATTTTCAGGCATTTGTTGTGCAGGCCGCCAAAGTGTCATCAGGTTCAGTACCTCTCAGGGCGCGTGGGTGCATAACCTGAGCTCGTCAGCTCAAAGGCTCGAGGGAGCCACATTTAAGTAGGGTTCGATAGGTCGCACATCACTCCACCAACCAGCGGGAAACCCCAGGAGCATCATGGTAAATGCAGTTTCTTTAAGCGATTGCGCTTTTCAAAAGTTCTGAAGTATAAATGCAATGTTGCAGGCCAACTCTGGACACCGGTGTTTCAGGATTATTGTCCTTCATCAGCAGAGTGTAGGTAGATTTTTAGGGGTTTGCTGTGCAGGCTGCCAAAGTGTCATCAGGTTCAGTACCTCTCAGGGTGCGTGGGTGCGTAACCTGAGCTCGTCAGCTCAAAGGCTCGAGGAAGTTATATTTAAGTAGGGTTCGATAGGTCGCACACCACTCCACCAACCAGCGGGTAGCCCCAGGAGCATCACGTTAAATGCAGTTTCTTTAAGTGAGTGCGCTTTTCAAAAGTTCCGAAGTATAAATGCAAAGTTGCAGGCCAACTCTGGACACCGGTGTTTAAGGATTATTGTCCTTCATCAGCAGAGTGTAGGTAGATTTTCAGGGGCTTGCTGTGCAGGCTGCCAAAGTGTCATCAGGTTCAGTACCTCTCAGGGTGTGTGGGTGCGTAACCAGAACTCGTCAGCTCAAAGATTCGAGGGACCCATATTTAAGTAGGGTTCGATAGGTCGCACACCACCCCACCAACCAGCGGGAAACCTCAGGAGCATCACGGTAAATGCAGTTTCTTTAAGCGAGTGCGCTTTTCAAAAGTTCCGAAGTATAAATGCAAAGTTGCAGGCCAACTCTGGACACCGGTGTTTCAGGATTATTGTCCTTCATCAGCAGAGTGTAGGTAGATTTTCAGGCATTTGTTGTGCATGCCGCCAAAGTGTCATCAGGTTCAGTACCTCTCAGGGCATGTGGGTGCATAACCTGAGCTCGTCAGCTCAAAGGCTCGAGGGAGCCACATTTAAGTAGGGTTCGATAGGTCGCACACCACTCCACCAACCAGCGGGTAACCCCAGGAGCATCACAGTAATTGCAGTTTCTTTAAGCGAGTGCGCTTTTCAAAAGTTCCGAAGTATAAATGCAAAGTTGCAGGCCAACTCTGGACACCGGCGTTTCAGGATTATTGTCCTTCATCAGCAGATTGTAGGTAGATTTTCAGGGGTTTGCTGTGCAGGCTGCCAAAGTGTCATCAGGTTCAGTACCTCTCAGGGCACGTGGGTAGGTAACCTGAGCTCATCAGCTCAAAGGCTCGAGGGAGCCATATTTACGTAGGGTTCGATAGGTCGCACACCACTCCACCAACCAGCGGGTAACCCCAGGAGCATCACAGTAAATGCAGTTTCTTTAAGAGATTGCGCTTTTCAAAAGTTCTGAAGTATAAATGCAATGTTGCAGGCCAACTCTGGACACCGGTGTTTCGGGATTATTGTCCTTCATCAGCAGAGTGTAGGTAGATTTTTAGGGGTTTGCTGTGCAGGCTGCCAAAGTGTCATCAGGTTCAGTACCTCTCAGGGCACGTGGGTGCGTAACCTGAGCTCGTCAGCTCAAAGGCTCGAGGGAGCCTTATTTAAGTAGGGTTCGATAGGTCGCACACCACTCCACCAACCAGCGGGTAACCCCAGGAGCATCACAGTAAATGCAGTTTCTTTAAGCGAGTGCGCTTTTAAAAAGTTCTGAAGTATAAATGCAAAGTTGCAGGCCAACTCTGGACACCGGTGTTTCAGGATTATTGTCCTTCATCAGCAGAGTGTAGGTAGATTTTCAGGGGTTTGCTGAGCAGGCTGCCAAAGTGTCATCAGATTCAGTACCTCTCAGGGCGCGTGGGTGCGTAACCTGAGCTCGTCAGCTCAAAGGCTCGAGGGAGCCATATTTAAGTAGGGTTCGATAGGTCGCACACCACTCCACCAACCAGCGGGTAACCCCAGGAGCATCACAGTAAATGCAGTTTCTTTAAGCTAGTGCGCTTTTCAAAAGTTCCGAAGTATAAATGCAAAGTTGCAGGCCAACTCTGGACACCGTTGTTTCAGGATTATTGTCCTTCATCAGCAGAGTGTAGGTAGATTTTCAGGGGTTTGCTGTGCAGGCTTCCAAAGTGTCATCAGGTTCAGTACCTCTCAGGGCGCGTGGGTGCGTAACCTGAGCTCGTCAGCTCAAAGGCTCGAGGGAGCCATATTTAAGTAGGGTTCGATAGGTCGCACACCACTCCACCAACCAGCGGGTAACCCCAGGAGCATCACAGTAAATGCAGTTTCTTTAAGCGAGTGCGCTTTTCAAAAGTTCCGAAGTAAAAATGCAAAGTTGCAGGCCAACTCTGGACACCGGTGTTTCAGGATTATTGTCCTTCATCAGCAGAGTGAAGGTAGATTTTTAGGGGTTTGCTGTGCAGGCTGCAAAAGTGTCATCAGGTTCAGTACCTCTCAGGGCGCGTGGGTGCGTAACCTGAGCTCGTCAGCACAAAGGCTCGAGGGAGCCATATTTAAGTAGGGTTTGATAGGTCGCACACCACTCCACCAACCAGCGGTTAACCCCAGGAGCATCACAGTAAATGCAGTTTATTTAAGCGAGTGCGCTTTTCAAAAGTTCCAAAGTATAAATGCAAAGTTGCAGGCCAACTCTGGACACCGGTGTTTCAGGATTATTGTCCTTCATCAGCAGAGTGTAGGTAGATTTTCAGGGGTTTCCTATGTAGGTTGCCAAAGTATCATTGGGTTCAGTACCTCTCAGGGCGCGTGGGTGCGTAACCTGAGCTCGTCAGCTCAAAGGCTCGAGGGAGCCATATTTAAGTAGGGTTCGATAGGTCGCACACCACTCCACCAACCAGCGGGTAACCCCAGGAGCATCACGGTAAATGCAGTTTCTTTAAGCGAGTGCGCTTTTCAAAAGTTCCGAAGTATAAATGCAAAGTTGCAGGCCAACTCTGGACACCGGTGTTTCAGGATTATTGTCCTTACTCAGCAGAGTGTAGGTAGATTTTCAGGGGTTTGCTGGGCAGGCTGCCAAAGTGTCATCAGGTTCAGTACCTCTCAGGGCGCGTGGGTGCGTAACTTGAGCTGGTCAGCTCAAAAGCTCGAGGGAACCATATTTAAGTAGGGTTCGATAGGTCGCACACCACTCCACCAACCAGCGGGAAACCCCAGGAGCATCACGGTAGATGCAGTTTCTTTGAGCGAGTGCGCTTTTCAAAAGTTCCGAAGTATAAATGCAAAGTTGCAGGCCAACTCTGGACACCGGTGTTTCAGGATTATTGTCCTTCATCAGCAGAGTGTAGGTAGATTTTCAGGCATTTGTTGTGCAGGCCGCCAAAGTGTCATCAGGTTCAGTACCTCTCAGGGCGCGTGGGTGCATAACCTGTGCTCGTCAGCTCAAAGGCTCGAGGGAGCCACATTTAAGTAGGGTTCGATAGGTCGCACACCACTCCACCAACCAGCGGGAAACCCCAGGAGCATCACGGTAAATGCAGTTTCTTTAAGCGATTGCGCTTTTCAAAAGTTCTGAAGTATAAATGCAATGTTGCAGGCCAACTCTGGACACCGGTGTTTCAGGATTATTGTTCTTCATCAGTAGAGTGTAGGTAGATTTTTAGGGGTTTGCTGTGCAGGCTGCCAAAGTGTCATCAGGTTCAGTACCTCTCAGGGTGCGTGGGTGCGTAACCTGAGCTCGTCAGCTCAAAGGCTCGAGGAAGTTATATTTAAGTAGGGTTCGATAGGTCGCACGCCACTCCACCAACCAGCGGGTAACCCCAGGAGCATCACAGTAAATGCAGTTTCTTTAAGCGAGTGCGCTTTCTAAAAGTTCCGAAGTATAAATGCAAAGTTGCAGGCCAACTCTGGACACCAGTGTTTCAGGATTATTGTCCTTCCTCAGCAGAGTGTAGGTAGATTTTTAGGGGTTTGCTGTGCAGGCTGCCAAAGTGTCATCAGGTTCAGTACCTCTCAGGGCGCGTGGGTGCATAACCTGAGCTCGTCAGCTCAAAGGCTCGAGGGAGCCACATTTAAGTAGGGTTCGATAGGTCGCACACCACTCCACCAACCAGCGGGTAACCCCAGGAGCATCACAGTAAATGCAGTTTCTTTAAGCTAGTGCGCTTTTCAAAAGTTCCGAAGTATAAATGCAAAGTTGCAGGCCAACTCTGGACACCAGTGTTTCAGGATTATTGTCCTTCATCAGCAGAGTGTAGGTAGATTTTCAGGGGTTTGCTGTGCAGGCTGCCAAAGTGTCATCAGGTTCAGTACCTCTCAGGGCGCGTGGGTGCGTAACCTGAGCTCGTCAGCTCAAAGGCTCGAGGGAGCCATATTTAAGTAGGGTTCGATAGGTCGCACACCACTCCACCAACCAGCGGGTAACCCCAGGAGCATCACAGTAAATGCAGTTTCTTTAAGCGAGTGCGTTTTTCAAAAGTTCCGAAGTAAAAATGCAAAGTTGCAAGCCAACTCTCGACACCGGTGTTTCAGGAATATTGTCCTTCATCAGCAGAGTGAAGGTAGATTTTCAGGGGTTTGCTGTGCAGGCTGCAAAAGTGTCATCAGGTTCAGTACCTCTCAGGGCTCGTGGGTGCGTAACCTGAGCTCGTCAGCACAAAGGCTCGAGGGAGCCATATTTAAGTAGGGTTTGATAGGTCGCACACCACTCCACCAACCAGCGGTTAACCTCAGGAGCATCACGGTAAATGCAGTTTATTTAAGCGAGTGCGCTTTTCAAAAGTTCCAAAGTATAAATGCAAAGTTGCAGGCCAACTCTGGACACCGGTGTTTCAGGATTATTGTCTTTCATCAGCAGAGTGTAGGTAGATTTTCAGGGGTTTGCTGTGCAGGCTGCCAAAGTGTCATCAGGTTCAGTACCTCTCAGGGCGCGTGGGTGCGTAACCTGAGCTCGTCAGCTCAAAGGCTCGAGGAAGCCCTATTTAAGTAGGGTTCGATAGGTCGCACACCACTCCACCAACCAGCGGGTAGCCCCAGGAGCATCACGGTAAATGCAGTTTCTTTAAGCGAGTGCGCTTTTCAAAAGATCCGAAGTATAAATGCAAAGTTGCAGGCCAACTCTGGACACCGGTGTTTCAGGATTATTGTCCTTCATCAGCAGAGTGTAGATAGATTTTCAGGGGTTTGCTGTGCAGGCTGCCAAAGTGTCATCAGGTTCAGTACCTCTCAGGGCGCGTGGGTGCGTAACCTGAGCTTGTCAGCTCAAAGGCTCGAGGGAGCCATATTTAAGTAGGGTTCAATAGGTCGCACACCACTCCACCAACCAGCGGGTAACCCCAGGAGCATCACGGTAAATGCAAATTCTTTAAGCGAGTGCGCTTTTCAAAAGTTCCGAAGTATAAATGCAAAGTTGCAGGCCAACTCTGGACACCGGTGTTTCAGGATTATTGTCCTTCATCAGCAGAGTGTAGGTAGATTTTCAGGGGTTTGCTGTGCAGGCTGCCAAAATGTCATCAGGTTAAGTACCTCTCAGGGTGTGTGGGTGCGTAACCTGAGCTCGTCAGCTCAAAGACTCGAGGGAGCCATATTTAAGTAGGGTTCGATAGGTCGCACACCACTCCACCAACCAGCGGGTAACCCCAGGAGCATCACAGTAAATGCACTTTCTTTAAGCGAGTGCGCTTTTCAAATGTTCCGAAGTATAAATGCAAAGTTGCAGGCCAACTCTGGACACCGGTGTTTCAGGATTATTGTCCTTCATCAGCAGAGTGTAGGTAGATTTTCAGGGGTTTGCTGTGTAGGTTGCCAAAGTATCATTAGGTTCACTACCTCTAAGGGCGCGTGGGTGCGTAACCTGAGCTCGTCAGCTCAAAGGCTCGAGGGAGCCATATTTAAGTAGGGTTCGATAGGTCGCACACCACTCCACCAACCAGCGGGTAACCCCAGGAGCATCACGGTAAAAACAGTTTCTTTAAGCGAGTGCACTTTTCAAAAGTTCCGAAGTATAAATGCAAAGTTGCAGGCCAACTCTGGACACCGGTGTTTCAGGATTTATGTCCTTCCTCAGCAGAGTGTAGGTAGATTTTCAGGGGTTTGCTGTGCAGGCTGCCAAAGTGTCATCAGGTTCAGTACCTCTCAGGGCGCGTGGGTGCGTAACTTGAGCTCGTCAGCTCAAAAGCTCGAGGGAGCCATATTTAAGTAGGGTTCGATAGGTCGCACACCACTCCACCAACCAGCGGAAACCCCAGGAGCATCACGGTAAATGCAGTTTCTTTAAGCGAGTGCGCTTTTCAAAAGTTCCGAAGTATAAATGCAAAGTTGCAGGCCAACTCTGGACACCGGTGTTTCAGGATTATTGTCCTTCATCAGCAGAGTGTAGGTAGATTTTCAGGCATTTGTTGTGCAGGCCGCCAAAGTGTCATCAGGTTCAGTACCTCTCAGGGCGCGTGGGTGCATAACCTGAGCTCGTCAGCTCAAAGGCTCGAGGGAGCCACATCTAAGAAGGGTTCGATTGGTCGCACACCACTCCACCAACCAGCGGGTAACCCCAGGAGCATCACAGTAAATGCAGTTTCTTTAAGCGAGTGCGCTTTTCAAAAGTTCCGAAGTATAAATGCAAAGTTGCAGGCCAACTCTGGACACCGGTGTTTCAGGATTATTGTCCTTCATCAGCAGATTGTAGGTAGATTTTCAGGGGGTTGCTGTGCAGGCTGCCAAAGTGTCATCAGGTTCAGTACCTCTCAGGGCATGTGGGTAGGTAACCTGAGCTCATCAGCTCAAAGGCTCGAGGGAGCCATATTTAAGTAGGGTTCGATCGGTCGCACACCACTCCACCAACCAGCGGGTAACCCCAGGAGCATCACAGTAAATGCAGTTTCCCTAAGCGATTGCGCTTTTCAAAAGTTCCGAAGTATAAATGCAATGTTGCAGGCCAACTCTGGACACCGGTGTTTCATTATTATTGCCCTTCATCAGCAGAGTGTAGGTAGATTTTTAGGGGTTTGCTGTGCAGGCTGCCAAAGTGTCATCAGGTTCAGTACCTCTCAGGGCGCGTGGGTGCGTAACCTGAGCTCGTCAGCTCAAAGGCTCGAGGGAGCCTTATTTAAGTAGGGTTCGATAGGTCGCACACCACTCCACCAACCAGCGGGTAACCCCAGGAGCATCACAGTAAATGCAGTTTCTTTAAGCGAGTGCGCTTTTAAAAAGTTCTGAAGTATAAATGCAAAGTTGCAGGCCAACTCTGGACACCGGTGTTTCAGGATTATTGTCCTTCATCAGCAGAGTGTAGGTAGATGTTCAGGGGTTTGCTGAGCAGGCTGCCAAAGTGTCATCAGGTTCAGTACCTCTCAGGGCGCGTGGGTGCGTAACCTGAGCTCGTCAGCTCAAAGGCTCGAGGGAGCCATATTTAAGTAGGGTTCGATAGGTCGCACACCACTCCACCAACCAGCGGGTAACCCCAGGAGCATCACAGTAAATGCAGTTTCTTTAAGCTAGTGCGCTTTTCAAAAGTTCTGAAGTATAAATGCAAAGTTGCAGGCCAACTCTGGACACCGGTGTTTCAGGATTATTGTCCTTCATCAGCAGAGTGTAGGTAGATTTTCAGGGGTTTGCTATGCAGGCTGCCAAAGTGTCATCAGGTTCAGTACCTCTCAGGGCGCGTGGGTAGGTAACCTGAGCTCATCACCTCAAAGGCTCGAGGGAGCCATATTTAAGTAGGGTTCGATAGGTCGCACACCACTCCACCAACCAGCGGGTAACCCCAGGAGCATCACAGTAAATGCAGTTTCTTTAAGCGATTGCGCTTTTCAAAAGTTCCGAAGTATAAATGCAATGTTGCAGGCCAACTCTGGACACCGGTGTCTCAGGATTATTGTCATTCATCAGCAGAGTGTAGGAAGATTTTTAGGGGTTTGCTGTGCAGGCTGCCAAAGTGTCATCAGGTTCAGTACCTCTCTGGGCGCGTGGGTGCGTAACCTGAGCTCGTCAGCTCAAAGGCTCGAGGGAGCCTTATTTAAGTAGGGTTCGATAGGTCGCACACCACTCCACCAACCAGCGGGTAACCCCAGGAGCATCACAGTAAATGCAGTTTCTTTAAGCTAGTGCGCTTTTCAAAAGTTCCGAAGTATAAATGCAAAGTTGCAGGCCAACTCTGGACACCAGTGTTTCAGGATTATTGTCCTTCATCAGCAGAGTGTAGGTAGATTTTCAGGGGTTTGCTGTGCAGGCTGCCAAAGTGTCATCAGGTTCAGTACCTCTCAGGGCACTTGGGTGCGTAACCTGAGCTCGTCAGCTCAAAGGCTCAAGGGAGCCATATTTAAGTAGGGTTCGATAGGTCGCACACCACTCCACCAACCAGCGGGTAACCCCAGGAGCATCACAGTAAATGCAGTTTCTTTAAGCGAGTGCGCTTTTCAAAAGTTCCGAAGTAAAAATGCAAAGTTGCAGGCCAACTCTGGACACCGGTGTTTCAGGGGTATTGTCTTTCATCAGCAGAGTGAAGGTAGATTTTCAGGGGTTTGCTGTGCAGGCTGCAAAAGTGTCATCAGGTTCAGTACCTCTCAGGGCGCGTGGGTGCGTAACCTGAGCTCGTCAGCACAAAGGCTCGAGGGAGCCATATTTAAGTAGGGTTTGATAGGTCGCACACCACTCCACCAACCAGCGGTTAACCCCAGGAGCATCACGGTAAATGCAGTTTATTTAAGCGAGTGCGCTTTTCAAAAGTTCCGAAGTATAAATGCATAGTTGCAGGCCAACTCTGGACACCGGTGTTTCAGGATTATTGTCCTTCATCAGCAGAGTGTAGGTAGATTTTCAGGGGTTTGCTGTGCAGGCTGCCAAAGTGTCATCAGGTTCAGTACCTCTCAGGGCGCGTGGGTGCGTAACCTGAGCTCGTCAGCTCAAAGGCTTGAGGGGAGCCATATTTAAGTAGGGTTCGATAGGTCGCACACCACTCTACCAACCAGGGGGTAACCCCAGGAGCATCACGGTAAATGCAGTTTCTTTAAGCGAGTTCGCTTTTCAAAAGTTCCGAAGTATAAATGCAAAGTTGCAGGCCAACTCTGGACACCGGTGTTTCAGGATTATTGTCCTTCATCAGCAGAGTGTATGTAGATTTTCAGGCGTTTGCTGTGCAGGCTGCCAAAGTGTCATCAGGTTCAGTACCTCTCAGGGCGCGTGGGTGCGTAATCTGAGCTTGTCAGCTCAAAGGCTCAAAGAAGCCATATTTAAGTAGGGTTCGATAGGTCGCACACCACTCCACCAACCAGCGGGTAGCCCCAGGAGCATCAAGGTAAATGCAGTTTCTTTAAGTGAGTGCGCTTTTCAAAATTTCCGAAGTATAAATGCAAAGTTGCAGGCCAACTCTGGACACCGGTGTTTCAGGATTATTGTCCTTCATCAGCAGAGTGTAGATAGATTTTCAGGGGTTTGCTGTGCAGGCTGCCAAAGTGTCATCAGGTTCAGTACCTCTCAGGGCGCGTGGGTGCGTAACCTGAGCTCGTCAGCTCAAAGGCTCGAGGGAGCCATATTTAAGTAGGGTTCGATAGGTCGCACACCACTCCACCAACCAGCGGGTAACCCCAGGAGCATCACGGTAAATGCAGTTTCTTTAAGCGAGTGCGCTTTTCAAAAGTTCCGAAGTATAAATGCAAAGTTGCAGGCCAACTCTGGACACCGGTGTTTAAGGATTATTGTCCTTCATCAGCAGAGTGTAGGTAGATTTTGAGGGGTTTGCTGTGCAGGCTGCCAAAGTGTCATCAGGTTCAGTACCTCTCAGGGTGTGTGGGTGCGTAACCTGAGCTCGTCAGCTCAAAGATTCGAGGGAGCCATATTTAAGTAGGGTTCGATAGGTCGCACACCACTCCACCAACCAGCGGGTAACCCCAGGAGCATCACAGTAAATGCAGTTTCTTTAAGCAAGTGCGCTTTTCAAAAGTTCCGAAGTATAAATGCAAAGTTGCAGGCCAACTCTGGACACCGGTGTTTCAGGATTATTGTCCTTCATCAGCAGAGTGTAGGTAGATTTTAAGGGGTTTGCTGTGTAGGTTGCCAAAGTATCATTAGGTTCAGTACCTCTCAGGGCGCGTGGGTGCGTAACCTGAGCTCGTCAGCTCAAAGGCTCGAGGGAGCCATATTTAAGTAGGGTTCGATAGGTCGCACACCACTCCACCAACCAGCGGGAAACCCCAGGAGCATCACAGTAAATGCAGTTTCTTTAAGCGAGTGCGCTTTTCAAAAGTTCCGAAGTATAAATGCAAAGTTGCAGGCCAACTCTGGACACCGGTGTTTCAGGATTATTGTCCTTCCTCAGCAGAGTGTAGGTAGATTTTCAGGGGTTTGCTGTGCAGGCTGCCAAAGTGTCGTCAGGTTCAGTACCTCTCAGGGCGCGTGGGTGCATAACCTGAGCTCGTCAGCTCAAAAGCTCGAGGGAGCCATATTTAAGTAGGGTTCGATAGGTCGCACACCACTCCACCAACCAGCGGGAAACCCCAGGAGCATCACAGTAAATGCAGTTCCTTTGAGCGAGTGCGCTTTTCAAAAGTTCCAAAGTATAAATGCAATGTTGCAGGCCAACTCTGGACACCGGTGTTTCAGGATTATTGTCCTTCATCAGCAGAGTGTAGGTAGATTTTTAGGGGTTTGCTGTGCAGGCTGCCAAAGTGTCATCAGGTTCAGTACCTCTCAGGGTGCGTGGGTGCGTAACCTGAGCTCGTCAGCTCAAAGGCTCGAGGAAGCCATATTTAAGTAGGGTTCGATAGGTCGCACACCACTCCACCAACCAGCGGGTAGCCCCAGGAGCATCACGTTAAATGCAGTTTCTTTAAGCGAGTGCGCTTTTCAAAAGTTCCGAAGTATAAATGCAAAGTTGCAGGCCAACTCTGGACACCGGTGTTTCAGGATTATTGTCCTTCATCAGCAGAGTGTAGATAGATTTTCAGGGGTTTGCTGTGCAGGCTGCCAAAGTGTCATCAGGTTCAGTACCTCTCAGGGCGCGTGGGTGCGTAACCTGAGCTCGTCAGCTCAAAGGCTCGAGGGAGCCATATTTAAGTAGGGTTCGATAGGTCGCACACCACTCCACCAACCAGCGGGTAACCACAGGAGCATCACGGTAAATGCAGTTTCTTTAAGCGAGTGCGCTTTTCAAAAGTTCCGAAGTATAAATGCAAAGTTGCAGGCCAACTCTGGACACCGGTGTTTAAGGATTATTGTCCTTCATCAGTAGAGTGTAGGTAGATTTTCAGGGGTTTGCTGTGCAGGCTGCCAAAGTGTCATCAGGTTCAGTACCTCTCAGGGTGTGTGGGTGCGTAACCTGAGCTCGTCAGCTCAAAGATTCGAGGGAGCCATATTTAAGTAGGGTTCGATAGGTCGCACACCACTCCACCAACCAGCGGGTGACCCCAGGAGCATCACAGTAAATGCAGTTTCTTTAAGCAAGTGCACTTTTAAAATGTTCCGAAGTATAAATGCAAAGTTGCAGGCCAACTCTGGACACCGGTGTTTCAGGATTATTGTCCTTCCTCAGCAGAGTGTAGGTAGATTTTCAGGGGTTTGCTGTGCAGGCTGCCAAAGTGTAGTCAGGTTCAGTACCTCTCAGGGCGCGTGGGTGCGTAACTTGAGCTCGTCAGCTCAAAAGCTCGACGGAGCCATATTTAAGTAGGGTTCGATAGGTCGCACACCACTCCACCAACCAGCGGGAAACCCCAGGAGCATCACGGTAAATGCAGTTTCTTTAAGCGAGTGCGCTTTTCAAAAGTTCCGAAGTATAAATGCAAAGTTGCAGGCCAACTCTGGACACCGGTGTTTCAGGATTATTGTCCTTCATCAGCAGAGTGTAGGTTGATTTTCAGGGGTTTGCTGTGTAGGTTGCCAAAGTATCATTAGGTTCAGTACCTCTCAGGGCGCGTGGGTGCGTAACCTGAGCTCGTCAGCTCAAAGGCTCGAGGGAGCCATATTTAAGTAGGGTTCGATAGGTCGCACACCACTCCACCAACCAGCGGGTAACCCCAGGAGCATCACGGTAAATGCAGTTTCTTTAAGCGAGTGCGCTTTTCAAAAGTTCCAAAGTATAAATGCAAAGTTGCAGGCCAACTCTGGACACCGGTGTTTCAGGATTAATGTCATTACTCAGCAGAGTGTAGGTAGATTTTCAGGGGTTTGCTGGGCAGGCTGCCAAAGTGTCATCAGGTTCAGTACCTCTCAGGGCGCGTGGTTGCGTAACTTGAGCTCGCCAGCTCAAAAGCTCGAGGGAGCCATATTTAAGTAGGGTTCGATAGGTCGCACACCACTCCACCAACCAGCGGGAAACCCCAGGAGCATCACGGTAGATGCAGTTTCTTTAAGCGAGTGCGCTTTTCAAAAGTTCCGAAGTATAAATGCAAAGTTGCAGGCCAACTCTGGACACCAGTGTTTCAGGATTATTGTCCTTCATCAGCAGAGTGTAGGTAGATTTTCAGGCATTTGTTGTGCAGGCCGCCAAAGTGTCATCAGGTTCAGTACCTCTCAGGGCGCGTGGGTGCATAACCTGAGCTCGTCAGCTCAAAGGCTCGAGGGAGCCACATTTAAGTAGGGTTCGATAGGTCGCACATCACTCCACCAACCAGCGGGAAACCCCAGGAGCATCATGGTAAATGCAGTTTCTTTAAGCGATTGCGCTTTTCAAAAGTTCTGAAGTATAAATGCAATGTTGCAGGCCAACTCTGGACACCGGTGTTTCAGGATTATTGTCCTTCATCAGCAGAGTGTAGGTAGATTTTTAGGGGTTTGCTGTGCAGGCTGCCAAAGTGTCATCAGGTTCAGTACCTCTCAGGGTGCGTGGGTGCGTAACCTGAGCTCGTCAGCTCAAAGGCTCGAGGAAGTTATATTTAAGTAGGGTTCGATAGGTCGCACACCACTCCACCAACCAGCGGGTAGCCCCAGGAGCATCACGTTAAATGCAGTTTCTTTAAGTGAGTGCGCTTTTCAAAAGTTCCGAAGTATAAATGCAAAGTTGCAGGCCAACTCTGGACACCGGTGTTTCAGGATTATTGTCCTTCCTCAGCAGAGTGTAGGTAGATTTTCAGGGGTTTGCTGTGCAGGCTGCCAAAGTGTCGTCAGGTTCAGTACCTCTCAGGGCGCGTGGGTGCATAACCTGAGCTCGTCAGCTCAAAAGCTCGAGGGAGCCATATTTAAGTAGGGTTCGATAGGTCGCACACCACTCCACCAACCAGCGGGAAACCCCAGGAGCATCACAGTAAATGCAGTTCCTTTGAGCGAGTGCGCTTTTCAAAAGTTCCGAAGTATAAATGCAATGTTGCAGGCCAACTCTGGACACCGGTGTTTCAGGATTATTGTCCTTCATCAGCAGAGTGTAGGTAGATTTTTAGGGGTTTGCTGTGCAGGCTGCCAAAGTGTCATTAGGTTCAGTACCTCTCAGGGTGCGTGGGTGCGTAACCTGAGCTCGTCAGCTCAAAGGCTCGAGGAAGCCATATTTAAGTAGGGTTCGATAGGTCGCACACCACTCCACCAACCAGCGGGTAGCCCCAGGAGCATCACGTTAAATGCAGTTTCTTTAAGCGAGTGCGCTTTTCAAAAGTTCCGAAGTATAAATGCAAAGTTGCAGGCCAACTCTGGACACCGGTGTTTCAGGATTATTGTCCTTCATCAGCAGAGTGTAGATAGATTTTCAGGGGTTTGCTGTGCAGGCTGCCAAAGTGTCATCAGGTTCAGTACCTCTCAGGGCGCGTGGGTGCGTAACCTGAGCTCGTCAGCTCAAAGGCTCGAGGGAGCCATATTTAAGTAGGGTTCGATAGGTCGCACACCACTCCACCAACCAGCGGGTAACCACAGGAGCATCACGGTAAATGCAGTTTCTTTAAGCGAGTGCGCTTTTCAAAAGTTCCGAAGTATAAATGCAAAGTTGCAGGCCAACTCTGGACACCGGTGTTTAAGGATTATTGTCCTTCATCAGTAGAGTGTAGGTAGATTTTCAGGGGTTTGCTGTGCAGGCTGCCAAAGTGTCATCAGGTTCAGTACCTCTCAGGGTGTGTGGGTGCGTAACCTGAGCTCGTCAGCTCAAAGATTCGAGGGAGCCATATTTAAGTAGGGTTCGATAGGTCGCACACCACTCCACCAACCAGCGGGTGACCCCAGGAGCATCACAGTAAATGCAGTTTCTTTAAGCAAGTGCACTTTTAAAATGTTCCGAAGTATAAATGCAAAGTTGCAGGCCAACTCTGGACACCGGTGTTTCAGGATTATTGTCCTTCCTCAGCAGAGTGTAGGTAGATTTTCAGGGGTTTGCTGTGCAGGCTGCCAAAGTGTAGTCAGGTTCAGTACCTCTCAGGGCGCGTGGGTGCGTAACTTGAGCTCGTCAGCTCAAAAGCTCGACGGAGCCATATTTAAGTAGGGTTCGATAGGTCGCACACCACTCCACCAACCAGCGGGAAACCCCAGGAGCATCACGGTAAATGCAGTTTCTTTAAGCGAGTGCGCTTTTCAAAAGTTCCGAAGTATAAATGCAAAGTTGCAGGCCAACTCTGGACACCGGTGTTTCAGGATTATTGTCCTTCATCAGCAGAGTGTAGGTTGATTTTCAGGGGTTTGCTGTGTAGGTTGCCAAAGTATCATTAGGTTCAGTACCTCTCAGGGCGCGTGGGTGCGTAACCTGAGCTCGTCAGCTCAAAGGCTCGAGGGAGCCATATTTAAGTAGGGTTCGATAGGTCGCACACCACTCCACCAACCAGCGGGTAACCCCAGGAGCATCACGGTAAATGCAGTTTCTTTAAGCGAGTGCGCTTTTCAAAAGTTCCAAAGTATAAATGCAAAGTTGCAGGCCAACTCTGGACACCGGTGTTTCAGGATTAATGTCCTTACTCAGCAGAGTGTAGGTAGATTTTCAGGGGTTTGCTGGGCAGGCTGCCAAAGTGTCATCAGGTTCAGTACCTCTCAGGGCGCGTGGTTGCGTAACTTGAGCTCGCCAGCTCAAAAGCTCGAGGGAGCCATATTTAAGTAGGGTTCGATAGGTCGCACACCACTCCACCAACCAGCGGGAAACCCCAGGAGCATCACGGTAGATGCAGTTTCTTTAAGCGAGTGCGCTTTTCAAAAGTTCCGAAGTATAAATGCAAAGTTGCAGGCCAACTCTGGACACCAGTGTTTCAGGATTATTGTCCTTCATCAGCAGAGTGTAGGTAGATTTTCAGGCATTTGTTGTGCAGGCCGCCAAAGTGTCATCAGGTTCAGTACCTCTCAGGGCGCGTGGGTGCATAACCTGAGCTCGTCAGCTCAAAGGCTCGAGGGAGCCACATTTAAGTAGGGTTCGATAGGTCGCACATCACTCCACCAACCAGCGGGAAACCCCAGGAGCATCATGGTAAATGCAGTTTCTTTAAGCGATTGCGCTTTTCAAAAGTTCTGAAGTATAAATGCAATGTTGCAGGCCAACTCTGGACACCGGTGTTTCAGGATTATTGTCCTTCATCAGCAGAGTGTAGGTAGATTTTTAGGGGTTTGCTGTGCAGGCTGCCAAAGTGTCATCAGGTTCAGTACCTCTCAGGGTGCGTGGGTGCGTAACCTGAGCTCGTCAGCTCAAAGGCTCGAGGAAGTTATATTTAAGTAGGGTTCGATAGGTCGCACACCACTCCACCAACCAGCGGGTAGCCCCAGGAGCATCACGTTAAATGCAGTTTCTTTAAGTGAGTGCGCTTTTCAAAAGTTCCGAAGTATAAATGCAAAGTTGCAGGCCAACTCTGGACACCGGTGTTTAAGGATTATTGTCCTTCATCAGCAGAGTGTAGGTAGATTTTCAGGGGCTTGCTGTGCAGGCTGCCAAAGTGTCATCAGGTTCAGTACCTCTCAGGGTGTGTGGGTGCGTAACCAGAGCTCGTCAGCTCAAAGATTCGAGGGACCCATATTTAAGTAGGGTTCGATAGGTCGCACACCACTCCACCAACCAGCGGGTAACCCCAGGAGCATCACAGTAAATGCAGTTTCTTTAAGCGAGTGCGCTTTTCAAAAGTTCCGAAGTATAAATGCAAAGTTGCAGGCCAACTCTGGACACCGGTGTTTCAGGATTATTGTCCTTCCTCAGCAGAGTGTAGGTAGATTTTCAGGGGTTTGCTGTGCAGGCTGCCAAAGTGTCATCAGGTTCAGTACCTCTCAGGGCGCGTGGGTGCGTAACTTGAGCTCATCAGCTCAAAAGCTCGAGGGAGCCATATTTAAGTAGGGTTCGATAGGTCGCACACCACCCCACCAACCAGCGGGAAACCTCAGGAGCATCACGGTAAATGCAGTTTCTTTAAGCGAGTGCGCTTTTCAAAAGTTCCGAAGTATAAATGCAAAGTTGCAGGCCAACTCTGGACACCGGTGTTTCAGGATTATTGTCCTTCATCAGCAGAGTGTAGGTAGATTTTCAGGCATTTGTTGTGCAGGCCGCCAAAGTGTCATCAGGTTCAGTACCTCTCAGGGCATGTGGGTGCATAACCTGAGCTCGTCAGCTCAAAGGCTCGAGGGAGCCACATTTAAGTAGGGTTCGATAGGTCGCACACCACTCCACCAACCAGCGGGTAACCCCAGGAGCATCACAGTAATTGCAGTTTCTTTAAGCGAGTGCGCTTTTCAAAAGTTCCGAAGTATAAATGCAAAGTTGCAGGCCAACTCTGGACACCGGCGTTTCAGGATTATTGAACTTCATCAGCAGATTGTAGGTAGATTTTCAGGGGTTTGCTGTGCAGGCTGCCAAAGTGTCATCAGGTTCAGTAACTCTTAGGGCACGTGGGTAGGTAACCTGAGCTCATCAGCTCAAAGGCTCGAGGGAGCCATATTTAAGTAGGGTTCGATAGGTCGCACACCACTCCACCAACCAGCGGGTAACCCCAGGAGCATCACAGTAAATGCAGTTTCTTTAAGAGATTGCGCTTTTCAAAAGTTCTGAAGTATAAATGCAATGTTGCAGGCCAACTCTGGACACCGGTGTTTCGGGATTATTGTCCTTCATCAGCAGAGTGTAGGTAGATTTTTAGGGGTTTGCTGTGCAGGCTGCCAAAGTGTCATCAGGTTCTGTACCTCTCAGGGCGCGTGGGTGCGTAACCTGAGCTCGTCAGCTCAAAGGCTCGAGGGAGCCTTATTTAAGTAGGGTTCGATAGGTCGCACACCACTCCACCAACCAGCGGGTAACCCCAGGAGCATCACAGTAAATGCAGTTTCTTTAAGCGAGTGCGCTTTTAAAAAGTTCTGAAGTATAAATGCAAAGTTGCAGGCCAACTCTGGACACCGGTGTTTCAGGATTATTGTCCTTCATCAGCAGAGTGTAGGTAGATTTTCAGGGGTTTGCTGAGCAGGCTGCCAAAGTGTCATCAGATTCAGTACCTCTCAGGGCGCGTGGGTGCGTAACCTGAGCTCGTCAGCTCAAAGGCTCGAGGGAGCCATATTTAAGTAGGGTTCGATAGGTCGCACACCACTCCACCAACCAGCGGGTAACCCCAGGAGCATCACAGTAAATGCAGTTTCTTTAAGCTAGTGCGCTTTTCAAAAGTTCCGAAGTATAAATGCAAAGTTGCAGGCCAACTCTGGACACCGTTGTTTCAGGATTATTGTCCTTCATCAGCAGAGTGTAGGTAGATTTTCAGGGGTTTGCTGTGCAGGCTTCCAAAGTGTCATCAGGTTCAGTACCTCTCAGGGCGCGTGGGTGCGTAACCTGAGCTCGTCAGCTCAAAGGCTCGAGGGAGCCATATTTAAGTAGGGTTCGATAGGTCGCACACCACTCCACCAACCAGCGGGTAACCCCAGGAGCATCACAGTAAATGCAGTTTCTTTAAGCGAGTGCGCTTTTCAAAAGTTCCGAAGTAAAAATGCAAAGTTGCAGGCCAACTCTGGACACCGGTGTTTCAGGATTATTGTCCTTCATCAGCAGAGTGAAGGTAGATTTTTAGGGGTTTGCTGTGCAGGCTGCAAAAGTGTCATCAGGTTCAGTACCTCTCAGGGCGCGTGGGTGCGTAACCTGAGCTCGTCAGCACAAAGGCTCGAGGGAGCCATATTTAAGTAGGGTTTGATAGGTCGCACACCACTCCACCAACCAGCGGTTAACCCCAGGAGCATCACAGTAAATGCAGTTTATTTAAGCGAGTGCGCTTTTCAAAAGTTCCAAAGTATAAATGCAAAGTTGCAGGCCAACTCTGGACACCGGTGTTTCAGGATTATTGTCCTTCATCAGCAGAGTGTAGGTAGATTTTCAGGGGTTTCCTATGTAGGTTGCCAAAGTATCATTGGGTTCAGTACCTCTCAGGGCGCGTGGGTGCGTAACCTGAGCTCGTCAGCTCAAAGGCTCGAGGGAGCCATATTTAAGTAGGGTTCGATAGGTCGCACACCACTCCACCAACCAGCGGGTAACCCCAGGAGCATCACGGTAAATGCAGTTTCTTTAAGCGAGTGCGCTTTTCAAAAGTTCCGAAGTATAAATGCAAAGTTGCAGGCCAACTCTGGACACCGGTGTTTCAGGATTATTGTCCTTACTCAGCAGAGTGTAGGTAGATTTTCAGGGGTTTGCTGGGCAGGCTGCCAAAGTGTCATCAGGTTCAGTACCTCTCAGGGCGCGTGGGTGCGTAACTTGAGCTGGTCAGCTCAAAAGCTCGAGGGAACCATATTTAAGTAGGGTTCGATAGGTCGCACACCACTCCACCAACCAGCGGGAAACCCCAGGAGCATCACGGTAGATGCAGTTTCTTTGAGCGAGTGCGCTTTTCAAAAGTTCCGAAGTATAAATGCAAAGTTGCAGGCCAACTCTGGACACCGGTGTTTCAGGATTATTGTCCTTCATCAGCAGAGTGTAGGTAGATTTTCAGGCATTTGTTGTGCAGGCCGCCAAAGTGTCATCAGGTTCAGTACCTCTCAGGGCGCGTGGGTGCATAACCTGTGCTCGTCAGCTCAAAGGCTCGAGGGAGCCACATTTAGGTAGGGTTCGATAGGTCGCACACCACTCCACCAACCAGCGGGAAACCCCAGGAGCATCACGGTAAATGCAGTTTCTTTAAGCGATTGCGCTTTTCAAAAGTTCTGAAGTATAAATGCAATGTTGCAGGCCAACTCTGGACACCGGTGTTTCAGGATTATTGTCCTTCATCAGTAGAGTGTAGGTAGATTTTTAGGGGTTTGCTGTGCAGGCTGCCAAAGTGTCATCAGGTTCAGTTCCTCTCAGGGTGCGTGGGTGCGTAACCTGAGCTCGTCAGCTCAAAGGCTCGAGGAAGTTATATTTAAGTAGGGTTCGATAGGTCGCACGCCACTCCACCAACCAGCGGGTAACCCCAGGAGCATCACAGTAAATGCAGTTTCTTTAAGCGAGTGCGCTTTCTAAAAGTTCCGAAGTATAAATGCAAAGTTGCAGGCCAACTCTGGACACCAGTGTTTCAGGATTATTGTCCTTCCTCAGCAGAGTGTAGGTAGATTTTTAGGGGTTTGCTGTGCAGGCTGCCAAAGTGTCATCAGGTTCAGTACCTCTCAGGGCGCGTGGGTGCATAACCTGAGCTCGTCAGCTCAAAGGCTCGAGGGAGCCACATTTAAGTAGGGTTCGATAGGTCGCACACCACTCCACCAACCAGCGGGTAACCCCAGGAGCATCACAGTAAATGCAGTTTCTTTAAGCTAGTGCACTTTTCAAAAGTTCCGAAGTATAAATGCAAAGTTGCAGGCCAACTCTGGACACCAGTGTTTCAGGATTATTGTCCTTCATCAGCAGAGTGTAGGTAGATTTTCAGGGGTTTGCTGTGCAGGCTGCCAAAGTGTCATCAGGTTCAGTACCTCTCAGGGCGCGTGGGTGCGTAACCTGAGCTCGTCAGCTCAAAGGCTCGAGGGAGCCATATTTAAGTAGGGTTCGATAGGTCGCACACCACTCCACCAACCAGCGGGTAACCCCAGGAGCATCACAGTAAATGCAGTTTCTTTAAGCGAGTGCGCTTTTCAAAAGTTCCGAAGTAAAAATGCAAAGTTGCAAGCCAACTCTCGACACCGGTGTTTCAGGAATATTGTCCTTCATCAGCAGAGTGAAGGTAGATTTTCAGGGGTTTGCTGTGCAGGCTGCAAAAGTGTCATCAGGTTCAGTACCTCTCAGGGCTCGTGGGTGCGTAACCTGAGCACGTCAGCACAAAGGCTCGAGGGAGCCATATTTAAGTAGGGTTTGATAGGTCGCACACCACTCCACCAACCAGCGGTTAACCTCAGGAGCATCACGGTAAATGCAGTTTATTTAAGCGAGTGCGCTTTTCAAAAGTTCCAAAGTATAAATGCAAAGTTGCAGGCCAACTCTGGACACCGGTGTTTCAGGATTATTGTCTTTCATCAGCAGAGTGTAGGTAGATTTTCAGGGGTTTGCTGTGCAGGCTGCCAAAGTGTCATCAGGTTCAGTACCTCTCAGGGCGCGTGGGTGCGTAACCTGAGCTCGTCAGCTCAAAGGCTCGAGGAAGCCCTATTTAAGTAGGGTTCGATAGGTCGCACACCACTCCACCAACCAGCGGGTAGCCCCAGGAGCATCACGGTAAATGCAGTTTCTTTAAGCGAGTGCGCTTTTCAAAAGATCCGAAGTATAAATGCAAAGTTGCAGGCCAACTCTGGACACCGGTGTTTCAGGATTATTGTCCTTCATCAGCAGAGTGTAGATAGATTTTCAGGGGTTTGCTGTGCAGGCTGCCAAAGTGTCATCAGGTTCAGTACCTCTCAGGGCGCGTGGGTGCGTAACCTGAGCTTGTCAGCTCAAAGGCTCGAGGGAGCCATATTTAAGTAGGGTTCAATAGGTCGCACACCACTCCACCAACCAGCGGGTAACCCCAGGAGCATCACGGTAAATGCAAATTCTTTAAGCGAGTGCGCTTTTCAAAAGTTCCGAAGTATAAATGCAAAGTTGCAGGCCAACTCTGGACACCGGTGTTTCAGGATTATTGTCCTTCATCAGCAGAGTGTAGGTAGATTTTCAGGGGTTTGCTGTGCAGGCTGCCAAAATGTCATCAGGTTAAGTACCTCTCAGGGTGTGTGGGTGCGTAACCTGAGCTCGTCAGCTCAAAGACTCGAGGGAGCCATATTTAAGTAGGGTTCGATAGGTCGCACACCACTCCACCAACCAGCGGGTAACCCCAGGAGCATCACAGTAAATGCACTTTCTTTAAGCGAGTGCGCTTTTCAAATGTTCCGAAGTATAAATGCAAAGTTGCAGGCCAACTCTGGACACCGGTGTTTCAGGATTATTGTCCTTCATCAGCAGAGTGTAGGTAGATTTTCAGGGGTTTGCTGTGTAGGTTGCCAAAGTATCATTAGGTTCACTACCTCTAAGGGCGCGTGGGTGCGTAACCTGAGCTCGTCAGCTCAAAGGCTCGAGGGAGCCATATTTAAGTAGGGTTCGATAGGTCGCACACCACTCCACCAACCAGCGGGTAACCCCAGGAGCATCACGGTAAAAACAGTTTCTTTAAGCGAGTGCACTTTTCAAAAGTTCCGAAGTATAAATGCAAAGTTGCAGGCCAACTCTGGACACCGGTGTTTCAGGATTTATGTCCTTCCTCAGCAGAGTGTAGGTAGATTTTCAGGGGTTTGCTGTGCAGGCTGCCAAAGTGTCATCAGGTTCAGTACCTCTCAGGGCGCGTGGGTGCGTAACTTGAGCTCGTCAGCTCAAAAGCTCGAGGGAGCCATATTTAAGTAGGGTTCGATAGGTCGCACACCACTCCACCAACCAGCGGAAACCCCAGGAGCATCACGGTAAATGCAGTTTCTTTAAGCGAGTGCGCTTTTCAAAAGTTCCGAAGTATAAATGCAAAGTTGCAGGCCAACTCTGGACACCGGTGTTTCAGGATTATTGTCCTTCATCAGCAGAGTGTAGGTAGATTTTCAGGCATTTGTTGTGCAGGCCGCCAAAGTGTCATCAGGTTCAGTACCTCTCAGGGCGCGTGGGTGCATAACCTGAGCTCGTCAGCTCAAAGGCTCGAGGGAGCCACATCTAAGAAGGGTTCGGTTGGTCGCACACCACTCCACCAACCAGCGGGTAACCCCAGGAGCATCACAGTAAATGCAGTTTCTTTAAGCGAGTGCGCTTTTCAAAAGTTCCGAAGTATAAATGCAAAGTTGCAGGCCAACTCTGGACACCGGTGTTTCAGGATTATTGTCCTTCATCAGCAGATTGTAGGTAGATTTTCAGGGGGTTGCTGTGCAGGCTGCCAAAGTGTCATCAGGTTCAGTACCTCTCAGGGCATGTGGGTAGGTAACCTGAGCTCATCAGCTCAAAGGCTCGAGGGAGCCATATTTAAGTAGGGTTCGATCGGTCGCACACCACTCCACCAACCAGCGGGTAACCCCAGGAGCATCACAGTAAATGCAGTTTCCCTAAGCGATTGCGCTTTTCAAAAGTTCTGAAGTATAAATGCAATGTTGCAGGCCAACTCTGGACACCGGTGTTTCATTATTATTGCCCTTCATCAGCAGAGTGTAGGTAGATTTTTAGGGGTTTGCTGTGCAGGCTGCCAAAGTGTCATCAGGTTCAGTACCTCTCAGGGCGCGTGGGTGCGTAACCTGAGCTCGTCAGCTCAAAGGCTCGAGGGAGCTTTATTTAAGTAGGGTTCGATAGGTCGCACACCACTCCACCAACCAGCGGGTAACCCCAGGAGCATCACAGTAAATGCAGTTTCTTTAAGCGAGTGCGCTTTTAAAAAGTTCTGAAGTATAAATGCAAAGTTGCAGGCCAACTCTGGACACCGGTGTTTCAGGATTATTGTCCTTCATCAGCAGAGTGTAGGTAGATGTTCAGGGGTTTGCTGAGCAGGCTGCCAAAGTGTCATCAGGTTCAGTACCTCTCAGGGCGCGTGGGTGCGTAACCTGAGCTCGTCAGCTCAAAGGCTCGAGGGAGCCATATTTAAGTAGGGTTCGATAGGTCGCACACCACTCCACCAACCAGCGGGTAACCCCAGGAGCATCACAGTAAATGCAGTTTCTTTAAGCTAGTGCGCTTTTCAAAAGTTCTGAAGTATAAATGCAAAGTTGCAGGCCAACTCTGGACACCGGTGTTTCAGGATTATTGTCCTTCATCAGCAGAGTGTAGGTAGATTTTCAGGGGTTTGCTGTGCAGGCTGCCAAAGTGTCATCAGGTTCAGTACCTCTCAGGGCGCGTGGGTAGGTAACCTGAGCTCATCACCTCAAAGGCTCGAGGGAGCCATATTTAAGTAGGGTTCGATAGGTCGCACACCACTCCACCAACCAGCGGGTAACCCCAGGAGCATCACAGTAAATGCAGTTTCTTTAAGCGATTGCGCTTTTCAAAAGTTCCGAAGTATAAATGCAATGTTGCAGGCCAACTCTGGACACCGGTGTCTCAGGATTATTGTCATTCATCAGCAGAGTGTAGGAAGATTTTTAGGGGTTTGCTGTGCAGGCTGCCAAAGTGTCATCAGGTTCAGTACCTCTCTGGGCGCGTGGGTGCGTAACCTGAGCTCGTCAGCTCAAAGGCTCGAGGGAGCCTTATTTAAGTAGGGTTCGATAGGTCGCACACCACTCCACCAACCAGCGGGTAACCCCAGGAGCATCACAGTAAATGCAGTTTCTTTAAGCTAGTGCGCTTTTCAAAAGTTCCGAAGTATAAATGCAAAGTTGCAGGCCAACTCTGGACACCAGTGTTTCAGGATTATTGTCCTTCATCAGCAGAGTGTAGGTAGATTTTCAGGGGTTTGCTGTGCAGGCTGCCAAAGTGTCATCAGGTTCAGTACCTCTCAGGGCACTTGGGTGCGTAACCTGAGCTCGTCAGCTCAAAGGCTCAAGGGAGCCATATTTAAGTAGGGTTCGATAGGTCGCACACCACTCCACCAACCAGCGGGTAACCCCAGGAGCATCACAGTAAATTCAGTTTCTTTAAGCAAGTGCGCTTTTCAAAAGTTCCGAAGTAAAAATGCAAAGTTGCAAGCCAACTCTGGACACCGGTGTTTCAGGAATATTGTCCTTCATCAGCAGAGTGAAGGTAGATTTTCAGGGGTTTGCTGTGCAGGCTGCAAAAGTGGCATCAGGTTCAGTACCTCTCAGGGCGCGTGGGTGCGTAACCTGAGCTCGTCAGCACAAAGGCTCGAGGGAGCCATATTTAAGTAGGGTTTGATAGGTCGCACACCACTCCACCAACCAGCGGTTAACCTCAGGAGCATCACGGTAAATGCAGTTTATTTAAGCGAGTGCGCTTTTCAAAAGTTCCAAAGTATAAATGCAAAGTTGCAGGCCAACTCTGGACACCGGTGTTTCAGCATTATTGTCTTTCATCAGCAGAGTGTAGGTAGATTTTCAGGGGTTTGCTGTGCAGGCTGCCAAAGTGTCATCAGGTTCAGTACCTCTCAAGGCGCGTGGGTGCGTAACCTGAGCTCGTCAGCTCAAAGGCTCGAGGAAGCCATATTTAAGTAGGGGTCGATAGGTCGCACACCACTCCACCAACCAGCGGGTAGCCCCAGGAGCATCACGGTAAATGCAGTTTCTTTAAGCGAGTGCGCTTTTCAAACGATCCGAAGTATAAATGCAAAGTTGCAGGCCAACTCTGGACACCGGTGTTTCAGGATTATTGTCCTTCATCAGCAGAGTGTAGATAGATTTTCAGGGGTTTGCTGTGCAGGCTGCCAAAGTGTCATCAGGTTCAGTACCTCTCAGGGTGTGTGGGTGCGTAACCTGAGCTCGTCAGCTCAAAGATTCGAGGGAGCCATATTTAAGTAGGGTTCGATAGGTCGCACACCACTCCACCAACCAGCGGGTAACCCCAGGAGCATCACAGTAAATGCAGTTTCTTTAAGCAAGTGCGCTTTTCAAAAGTTCCGAAGTATAAATGCAAAGTTGCAGGCCAACTCTGGACACCGGTGTTTCAGGATTATTGTCCTTCATCAGCAGAGTGTAGGTAGATTTTCAGGGGTTTGCTGTGTAGGTTGCCAAAGTATCATTAGGTTCAGTACCTCTCAGGGCGCGTGGGTGCGTAACCTGAGCTCGTCAGCTCAAAGGCTCGAGGGAGCCATATTTAAGTATAGTTCGATAGGTCGCACACCACTCCACCAACCAGCGGGTAACCCCAGGAGCATCACGGTAAATGCAGTTTCTTTAAGCGAGTGCGCTTTTCAAAAGTTCCGAAGTATAAATGCAAAGTTGCAGGCCAACTCTGGACACCGGTGTTTCAGGATTATTGTCCTTACTCAGCAGAGTGTAGGTAGATTTTCAGGGGTTTGCTGGGCAGGCTGCCAAAGTGTCATCAGGTTCAGTACCTCTCAGGGCGCGTGGGTGCGTAACTTGAGCTCGTCAGCTCAAAAGCTCGAGGGAGCCATATTTAAGTAGGGTTCGATAGGTCGCACTCCACTCCACCAACCAGCGGGAAACCCCAGGAGCATCACAGTAAATGCAGTTTCTTTAAGCGAGTGCGCTTTTCAAAAGTTCCGAAGTATAAATGCAAAGTTGCAGGCCAACTCTGGACACCGGTGTTTCAGGATTATTGTCCTTCCTCAGCAGAGTGTAGGTAGATTTTCAGGGGTTTGCTGTCCAGGCTGCCAAAGTGTCATCAGGTTCAGTACCTCTCAGGGCGTGTGGGTGCATAACCTGAGCTCGTCAGCTCAAAAGCTCGAGGGAGCCATATTTAAGTAGGGTTCGATAGGTCGCACACCACTCCACCAACCAGCGGGAAACCCCAGGAGCATCACAGTAAATGCAGTTCCTTGGAGCGAGTGCGCTTTTCAAAAGTTCCGAAGTATAAATGCAATGTTGCAGGCCAACTCTGGACACCGGTGTTTCAGGATTATTGTCCTTCATCAGCAGAGTGTAGGTAGATTTTTAGGGGTTTGCTGTGCAGGCTGCCAAAGTGTCATCAGGTTCAGTACCTCTCAGGGTGCGTGGGTGCGTAACCTGAGCTCGTCAGCTCAAAGGCTCGAGGAAGCCATATTTAAGTAGGGTTCGATAGGTCGCACACCACTCCACCAACCAGCGGGTAGCCCCAGGAGCATCACGTTAAATGCAGTTTCTTTAAGCGAGTGCGCTTTTCAAAAGTTCCGAAGTATAAATGCAAAGTTGCAGGCCAACTCTGGACACAGGTGTTTCAGGATTATTGTCCTTCATCAGCAGAGTGTAGATAGATTTTCAGGGGTTTGCTGTGCAGGCTGCCAAAGTGTCATCAGGTTCAGTACCTCTCAGGGCACGTGGGTGCGTAACCTGAGCTCGTCAGCTCAAAGGCTCGAGGGAGCCATATTTAAGTAGGGTTCGATAGGTCGCACACCACTCCACCAACCAGCGGGTAACCACAGGAGCATCACGGTAAATGCAGTTTCTTTAAGCGAGTGCGCTTTTCAAAAGTTCCGAAGTATAAATGCAAAGTTGCAGGCCAACTCTGGACACCGGTGTTTAAGGATTATTGTCCTTCATCAGTAGAGTGTAGGTAGATTTTCAGGGGTTTGCTGTGCAGGCTGCCAAAGTGTCATCAGGTTCAGTACCTCTCAGGGCGCGTGGGTGCATAACCTGAGCTCGTCAGCTCAAAGGCTCGAGGGAGCCACATTTAAGTAGGGTTCGATAGGTCGCACACCACTCCACCAACCAGCGGGTAACCCCAGGAGCATCACAGTAAATGCAGTTTCTTTAAGCGAGTGCGCTTTTCAAAAGTTCCGAAGTAAAAATGCAAAGTTGCAAGCCAACTCTGGACACCGGTGTTTCAGGAATATTGTCCTTCATCAGCAGAGTGAAGGTAGATTTTCAGGGGTTTGCTGTGCAGGCTGCAAAAGTGTCATCAGGTTCAGTACCTCTCAGGGCTCGTGGGT
Organism: Lissotriton vulgaris; assembly: GCF_964263255.1. Taxonomy (NCBI): domain Eukaryota; kingdom Metazoa; phylum Chordata; class Amphibia; order Caudata; family Salamandridae; genus Lissotriton; species Lissotriton vulgaris. Next base: position 157,613 of record NW_028251925.1, read on the forward strand.
GCGTAACCTGAGCTCGTCAGCACAAAGGCTCGAGGGAGCCATATTTAAGTAGGGTTTGATAGGTCGCACACCACTCCACCAACCAGCGGTTAACCTCAGGAGCATCACGGTAAATGCAGTTTATTTAAGCGAGTGCGCTTTTCAAAAGTTCCAAAGTATAAATGCAAAGTTGCAGGCCAACTCTGGACACCGGTGTTTCAGGATTATTGTCTTTCATCAGCAGAGTGTAGGTAGATTTTCAGGGGTTTGCTGTGCAGGCTGCCAAAGTGTCATCAGGTTCAGTACCTCTCAGGGCGCGTGGGTGCGTAACCTGAGCTCGTCAGCTCAAAGGCTCGAGGAAGCCCTATTTAAGTAGGGTTCGATAGGTCGCACACCACTCCACCAACCAGCGGGTAGCCCCAGGAGCATCACGGTAAATGCAGTTTCTTTAAGCGAGTGCGCTTTTCAAAAGTTCCGAAGTATAAATGCAAAGTTGCAGGCCAACTCTGGACACCGGTGTTTCAGGATTATTGTCCTTCATCAGCAGAGTGTAGGTAGATTTTCAGGCATTTGTTGTGCAGGCCGCCAAAGTGTCATCAGGTTCAGTACCTCTCAGGGCGCGTGGGTGCATAACCTGAGCTCGTCAGCTCAAAGGCTCGAGGGAGCCACATCTAAGAAGGGTTCGATTGGTCGCACACCACTCCACCAACCAGCGGGTAACCCCAGGAGCATCACAGTAAATGCAGTTTCTTTAAGCGAGTGCGCTTTTCAAAAGTTCCGAAGTATAAATGCAAAGTTGCAGGCCAACTCTGGACACCGGTGTTTCAGGATTATTGTCCTTCATCAGCAGATTGTAGGTAGATTTTCAGGGGGTTGCTGTGCAGGCTGCCAAAGTGTCATCAGGTTCAGTACCTCTCAGGGCATGTGGGTAGGTAACCTGAGCTCATCAGCTCAAAGGCTCGAGGGAGCCATATTTAAGTAGGGTTCGATCGGTCGCACACCACTCCACCAACCAGCGGGTAACCCCAGGAGCATCACAGTAAATGCAGTTTCCCTAAGCGATTGCGCTTTTCAAAAGTTCCGAAGTATAAATGCAATGTTGCAGGCCAACTCTGGACACCGGTGTTTCATTATTATTGCCCTTCATCAGCAGAGTGTAGGTAGATTTTTAGGGGTTTGCTGTGCAGGCTGCCAAAGTGTCATCAGGTTCAGTACCTCTCAGGGCGCGTGGGTGCGTAACCTGAGCTCGTCAGCTCAAAGGCTCGAGGGAGCCTTATTTAAGTAGGGTTCGATAGGTCGCACACCACTCCACCAACCAGCGGGTAACCCCAGGAGCATCACAGTAAATGCAGTTTCTTTAAGCGAGTGCGCTTTTAAAAAGTTCTGAAGTATAAATGCAAAGTTGCAGGCCAACTCTGGACACCGGTGTTTCAGGATTATTGTCCTTCATCAGCAGAGTGTAGGTAGATTTTCAGGGGTTTGCTGAGCAGGCTGCCAAAGTGTCATCAGGTTCAGTACCTCTCAGGGCGCGTGGGTGCGTAACCTGAGCTCGTCAGCTCAAAGGCTCGAGGGAGCCATATTTAAGTAGGGTTCGATAGGTCGCACACCACTCCACCAACCAGCGGGTAACCCCAGGAGCATCACAGTAAATGCAGTTTCTTTAAGCTAGTGCGCTTTTCAAAAGTTCTGAAGTATAAATGCAAAGTTGCAGGCCAACTCTGGACACCGGTGTTTCAGGATTATTGTCCTTCATCAGCAGAGTGTAGGTAGATTTTCAGGGGTTTGCTGTGCAGGCTGCCAAAGTGTCATCAGGTTCAGTACCTCTCAGGGCGCGTGGGTAGGTAACCTGAGCTCATCACCTCAAAGGCTCGAGGGAGCCATATTTAAGTAGGGTTCGATAGGTCGCACACCACTCCACCAACCAGCGGGTAACCCCAGGAGCATCACAGTAAATGCAGTTTCTTTAAGCGATTGCGCTTTTCAAAAGTTCCGAAGTATAAATGCAATGTTGCAGGCCAACTCTGGACACCGGTGTCTCAGGATTATTGTCATTCATCAGCAGAGTGTAGGAAGATTTTTAGGGGTTTGCTGTGCAGGCTGCCAAAGTGTCATCAGGTTCAGTACCTCTCAGGGCGCGTGGGTGCGTAACCTGAGCTCGTCAGCTCAAAGGCTCGAGGGAGCCTTATTTAAGTAGGGTTCGATAGGTCGCACACCACTCCACCAACCAGCGGGTAACCCCAGGAGCATCACAGTAAATGCAGTTTCTTTAAGCTAGTGCGCTTTTCAAAAGTTCCGAAGTATAAATGCAAAGTTGCAGGCCAACTCTGGACACCAGTGTTTCAGGATTATTGTCCTTCATCAGCAGAGTGTAGGTAGATTTTCAGGGGTTTGCTGTGCAGGCTGCCAAAGTGTCATCAGGTTCAGTACCTCTCAGGGCACTTGGGTGCGTAACCTGAGCTCGTCAGCTCAAAGGCTCGAGGGAGCCATATTTAAGTAGGGTTCGATAGGTCGCACACCACTCCACCAACCAGCGGGTAACCCCAGGAGCATCACAGTAAATGCAGTTTCTTTAAGCAAGTGCGCTTTTCAAAAGTTCCGAAGTAAAAATGCAAAGTTGCAAGCCAACTCTGGACACCGGTGTTTCAGCATTATTGTCTTTCATCAGCAGAGTGTAGGTAGATTTTCAGGGGTTTGCTGTGCAGGCTGCCAAAGTGTCATCAGGTTCAGTACCTCTCAAGGCGCGTGGGTGCATAACCTGAGCTCGTCAGCTCAAAGGCTCGAGGAAGCCATATTTAAGTAGGGTTTGATAGGTCGCACACCACTCCACCAACCAGCGGGTAGCCCCAGGAGCATCACAGTAAATGCAGTTTCTTTAAGCGAGTGCGCTTTTCAAACGATCCGAAGTATAAATGCAAATTTGCAGGCCAACTCTGGACACCGGTGTTTCAGGATTATTGTCCTTCATCAGCAGAGTGTAGATAGATTTTCAGGGGTTTGCTGTGCAGGCTGCCAAAGTGTCATCAGGTTCAGTACCTCTCAGGGTGTGTGGGTGCGTAACCTGAGCTCGTCAGCTCAAAGATTCGAGGGAGCCATATTTAAGTAGGGTTCGATAGGTCGCACACCACTCCACCAACCAGCGGGTAACCCCAGGAGCATCACAGTAAATGCAGTTTCTTTAAGCAAGTGCGCTTTTCAAAAGTTCCGAAGTATAAATGCAAAGTTGCAGGCCAACTCTGGACACCGGTGTTTCAGGATTATTGTCCTTCATCAGCAGAGTGTAGGTAGATTTTCAGGGGTTTGCTGTGTAGGTTGCCAAAGTATCATTAGGTTCAGTACCTCTCAGGGCGCGTGGGTGCGTAACCTGAGCTCGTCGGCTCAAAGGCTCGAGGGAGCCATATTTAAGTAGGGTTCGATAGGTCGCACACCACTCCACCAACCAGCGGGTAACCCCAGGAGCATCACGGTAAATGCAGTTTCTTTAAGCGAGTGCGCTTTTCAAAAGTTCCGAAGTATAAATGCAAAGTTGCAGGCCAACTCTGGACACTGGTGTTTCAGGATTATTGTCCTTACTCAGCAGAGTGTAGGTAGATTTTCAGGGGTTTGCTGGGCAGGCTGCCAAAGTGTCATCAGGTTCAGTACCTCTCAGGGCGCGTGGGTGCGTAACTTGAGCTCGTCAGCTCAAAAGCTCGAGGGAGCCATATTTAAGTAGGGTTCGATAGGTCGCACACCACTCCACCAACCAGCGGGAAACCCCAGGAGCATCACAGTAAATGCAGTTTCTTTAAGCGAGTGCGCTTTTCAAAAGTTCCGAAGTATAAATGCAAAGTTGCAGGCCAACTCTGGACACCGGTGTTTCAGGATTATTGTCCTTCCTCAGCAGAGTGTAGGTAGATTTTCAGGGGTTTGCTGTGCAGGCTGCCAAAGTGTCATCAGGTTCAGTACCTCTCAGGGCGCGTGGGTGCATAACCTGAGCTCGTCAGCTCAAAAGCTCGAGGGAGCCATATTTAAGTAGGGTTCGATAGGTCGCACACCACTCCACCAACCAGCGGGAAACCCCAGGAGCATCACAGTAAATGCAGTTCCTTTGAGCGAGTGCGCTTTTCAAAAGTTCCGAAGTATAAATGCAATGTTGCAGGCCAACTCTGGACACCGGTGTTTCAGGATTATTGTCCTTCATCAGCAGAGTGTAGGTAGATTTTTAGGGGTTTGCTGTGCAGGCTGCCAAAGTGTCATCAGGTTCAGTACCTCTCAGGGTGCGTGGGTGCGTAACCTGAGCTCGTCAGCTCAAAGGCTCGAGGAAGCCATATTTAAGTAGGGTTCGACAGGTCGCACACCACTCCACCAACCAGCGGGTAGCCCCAGGAGCATCACGTTAAATGCAGTTTCTTTAAGCGAGTGCGCTTTTCAAAAGTTCCGAAGTATAAATGCAAAGTTGCAGGCCAACTCTGGACACAGGTGTTTCAGGATTATTGTCCTTCATCAGCAGAGTGTAGATAGATTTTCAGGGGTTTGCTGTGCAGGCTGCCAAAGTGTCATCAGGTTCAGTACCTCTCAGGGCGCGTGGGTGCGTAACCTGAGCTCGTCAGCTCAAAGGCTCGAGGGAGCCATATTTAAGTAGGGTTCGATAGGTCGCACACCACTCCACCAGCCAGCGGGTAACCACAGGAGCATCACGGTAAATGCAGTTTCTTTAAGCGAGTGCGCTTTTCAAAAGTTCCGAAGTATAAATGCAAAGTTGCAGGCCAACTCTGGACACCGGTGTTTAAGGATTATTGTCCTTCATCAGTAGAGTGTAGGTAGATTTTCAGGGGTTTGCTGTGCAGGCTGCCAAAGTGTCATCAGGTTCAGTACCTCTCAGGGTGTGTGGGTGCGTAACCTGAGCTCGTCAGCTCAAAGATTCGAGGGAGCCATATTTAAGTAGGGTTCGATAGGTCGCACACCACTCCACCAACCAGCGGGTAACCCCAGGAGCATCACAGTAAATGCAGTTTCTTTAAGCGAGTGCACTTTTAAAATGTTCCGAAGTATAAATGCAAAGTTGCAGGCCAACTCTGGACACCGGTGTTTCAGGATTATTGTCCTTCCTCAGCAGAGTGTAGGTAGATTTTCAGGGGTTTGCTGTGCAGGCTGCCAAAGTGTCATCAGGTTCAGTACCTCTCAGGGATCGTGGGTGCGTAACTTGAGCTCGTCAGCTCAAAAGCTCGACGGAGCCATATTTAAGTAGGGTTCGATAGGTCGCACACCACTCCACCAACCAGCGGGAAACCCCAGGAGCATCACGGTAAATGCAGTTTCTTTAAGCGAGTGCGCTTTTCAAAAGTTCCGAAGTATAAATGCAAAGTTGCAGGCCAACTCTGGACACCGGTGTTTCAGGATTATTGTCCTTCATCAGCAGAGTGTAGGTTGATTTTCAGGGGTTTGCTGTGTAGGTTGCCAAAGTATCATTAGGTTCAGTACCTCTCAGGGCGCGTGGGTGCGTAACCTGAGCTCGTCAGCTCAAAGGCTCGAGGGAGCCATATTTAAGTAGGGTTCGATAGGTCGCACACCACTCCACCAACCAGCGGGTAACCCCAGGAGCATCACGGTAAATGCAGTTTCTTTAAGCGAGTGCGCTTTTCAAAAGTTCCAAAGTATAAATGCAAAGTTGCAGGCCAACTCTGGACACCGGTGTTTCAGGATTAATGTCCTTAATCAGCAGAGTGTAGGTAGATTTTCAGGGGTTTGCTGGGCAGGCTGCCAAAGTGTCATCAGGTTCAGTACCTCTCAGGGCGCGTGGTTGCGTAACTTGAGCTCGCCAGCTTAAAAGCTCGAGGGAGCCATATTTAAGTAGGGTTCGATAGGTCGCAAACCACTCCACCAACCAGCGCGAAACCCCAGGAGCATCACGGTAGATGCAGTTTCTTTAAGCGAGTGCGCTTTTCAAAAGTTCCGAAGTATAAATGCAAAGTTGCAGGCCAACTCTGGACACCAGTGTTTCAGGATTATTGTCCTTCATCAGCAGAGTGTAGGTAGATTTTCAGGCATTTGTTGTGCAGGCCGCCAAAGTGTCATCAGGTTCAGTACCTCTCAGGGCGCGTGGGTGCATAACCTGAGCTCGTCAGCTCAAAGGCTCGAGGGAGCCACATTTAAGTAGGGTTCGATAGGTCGCACATCACTCCACCAACCAGCGGGAAACCCCAGGAGCATCATGGTAAATGCAGTTTCTTTAAGCGATTGCGCTTTTCAAAAGTTCTGAAGTATAAATGCAATGTTGCAGGCCAACTCTGGACACCGGTGTTTCAGGATTATTGTCCTTCATCAGCAGAGTGTAGGTAGATTTTTAGGGGTTTGCTGTGCAGGCTGCCAAAGTGTCATCAGGTTCAGTACCTCTCAGGGTGCGTGGATGCGTAACCTGAGCTCGTCAGCTCAAAGGCTCGAGGAAGTTATATTTAAGTAGGGTTCGATAGGTCGCACACCACTCCACCAACCAGCGGGTAGCCCCAGGAGCATCACGTTAAATGCAGTTTCTTTAAGTGAGTGCGCTTTTCAAAAGTTCCGAAGTATAAATGCAAAGTTGCAGGCCAACTCTGGACACCGGTGTTTCAGGATTATTGTCCTTCCTCAGCAGAGTGTAGGTAGATTTTCAGGGGTTTGCTGTGCAGGCTGCCAAAGTGTCATCAGGTTCAGTACCTCTCAGGGCGCGTGGGTGCGTAACTTGAGCTCATCAGCTCAAAAGCTCGAGGGAGCCATATTTAAGTAGGGTTCGATAGGTCGCACACCACTCCACCAACCAGCGGGAAACCTCAGGAGCATCACGGTAAATGCAGTTTCTTTAAGCGAGTGCGCTTTTCAAAAGTTCCGAAGTATAAATGCAAAGTTGCAGGCCAACTCTGGACACCGGTGTTTCAGGATTATTGTCCTTCATCAGCAGAGTGTAGGTAGATTTTCAGGCAGTTGTTTTGCAGGCCGCCAAAGTGTCATCAGGTTCAGTACCTCTCAGGGCATGTGGGTGCATAACCTGAGCTCGTCAGCTCAAAGGCTCGAGTGAGGTTCCGTGACGATTTGAACCCGTGTTTTCAACATTGTCGGAAATACATAATATTGGTATCAGCGAACCGCAAATGGTCCATTTAGCATATCCTGGTGTTTTCGCTATACTACGAGCAAGAGCACTCCTGTTATGAACACATTTCTGATCTACCCACGGCATCCATCTTAGATCATGGCCGCCATTTTGTGTTTCTTGCCCTCACATACGCAATAACCTCTGATCACTCCATTTCGATTAAGGACACGTAGCTTTAGCCGGAGATTCACCTCTTTCATGACACGTGCACCTTAAACCAGATCACGCTGTAGCTACGTGACTCGACAAAGGCTGCCTCCTCTGCCCGAGGCCAGCCCACCTGAACTGGTTCTCGTGTCCATTGTCCTGATCACGATTAGGTGGCCGAAGCCGGTAGCCTTGCCCATTTACAACCCACAAACATCTCTTATCCTGCTTTCCTATCTTCTACACCTGGCTCTGCTCCTTTCCTTCTGGGCCTTTATTAGGGGGAGGTAACGAAATTTACGATGAGGAGGTTCAGCTCTTGAATGCAATATTGACAAGGGATTGTGATGAACTAGTGGGAACCCCTCTTCGTAGATGTTTTGTAACAGATTTTATCAACAGTTCCTGTGTACGCTAAATATTTATTGTTTGTAACACAAAGGTTTTGGGAATGTACCAACATGTGAAAGAATTCGCCTGAAGGCCAAAAATCAGTATATAAGGAGCAACCCTCTTTGTACAAATCGAACAGGCTCCTAGTTACTGCCCATGCGTAGTTTCTGTGACTTCTGTGTCCCTGCAGTAATAAACCTTTGGTCTTTGACGCCACCATCGAGAAGCCCGTGTTTCTGTTCATTTGCGCACCAAGGCAGGTGGAACTCCGGGGTCTTTGGGTGTTGTTCCCTGACACCTCTGGACGGAACCAAAAAGTCCAGAACTCCAATTGGCGCCCAACGTGGGGCGACGTCATTCGGTACCGGTCCAAAAGCCTGAAGAGTTCGAGAAGCTTCGTGTGAAGATTCCTGAGGGAGGCGCCCCACTTCATCGATCCCGGCATATCGCAAAAGTGGCCCGAAGTTCTCTTCCACGAGGGTTCCCGTTCAGGACGGCTGCAGTGGGCCGTTGCCTTGACCGTCGCCCTGTCTTGGACCCGAGGTGCAGCCCTTAGTACAGCGAAACGTGACGTGTTTCTCCTTGGTGACGTCTTCAGTGCCTCAGTTAAGTATTTAGTGGTTGCTAGCTGGTTACTTCGTGAGGGTTGTTAAAATCCTTTTTGGTTCTTAGTTTGGTTCGGTTTCGTAAGATTATCATTGGTTGTTCTAGTTACGATAATCTATTTGGTTCAGTTTGGGTATCGATACATTAGTTTGGTTGTGGTAGGCCTTAAAGTTCTTGGTTCAAGTGCACATATCTGTTTAGTGTTTTTGTTTGTTTTGTGTTCCGGACTGAAAATGGTAAGTCGGAAAAATTGTATGTTGTCCTGTTTTGGTTGCAACAGTGACTCACGATTGGAGGACTCATGTCTGGTTCCTCCGATTGGGACTCCCCTATATGACTTATATTGTAAACATGGTGTGGGTCCTATATCCTATAATGAGGTGTGGGTCCGCTACACTGTGAAAGACGGTGTCCTTAGTTGGCCACTGCATGGTAGTTTTGAACCCGAAATTCTTGATAATTTAGAAGCGAAATTGTTTAGGAAGAAAGCCCGGCCGGCAATGTTTGATTCTTTCCGTTACTGGCGAAAAGAATCCAAACAGAGAGAAATGAAGAGGTTAAAGAAAGAACAGAAAGAGAAAGAAGAGTTGACTCTAGAGCAAGCAACTAAACAGTTGCAAGATAACGAGTGTGAGAAGGCCATAGAGGTGGCCATTAGAGAGCATAATTTAGCGATCGACAAGTGCTATCCTGCCTTGCCATCGAAAACAGCTAAGATACTAGAGGACCCCGAAAACGATCCTCTGTTGTCTTATTTGTTACGGTCACCTCCACCGTATGCACAAGGTGCTACGGCTCCACTTGTACCAAATGTTCAATTGCCGGTTGCTGGACAACCTGGTATTGCTGCCCCTCAGAATCAAGTACCTGTACCTCCTGTGGTTAATGTGAATGTTCCTACGGCTCCTCCTCCTCCTGGATTGCCGACTTCTATACCTGTATCCGTCTCGCTTACACCTACTACTTCACAAACTATTTTTCTCGATACTCCTACTGTTCCGCTATCTGTTCCTACCTCTACTGCATTTTCTACGTCTGCGAGTGTATTGACTCCACTTTCTGTTCGTCGAAGAATCACTGATTCTGTGTCTAACATGCTGTCTCCTTTCTATAAAACTTTAATCAAGACTCCTACTTCTGACTCTGTTCAGAGACGTAGTCAGCATCCAAGCATTGAGGAACGGGGAATTTTAGATTCCACGGCTCTCAGATGGATTTCGAAGAGTAGGAGATATAGTACGAGAGATGTATTAGATACATTTATGCAGTGGAAGGAACCAACGCAACGGTACGTCTTTGACGAGATGTGCTCGTTGCTACGTGAGGAAATAGATGAAGATGATGTTGAATCGGATTTAGAAGACTTAATTAAGGTTCAGAAAGAGTTTGCTGCTGGAATGATAGTAGGTGAAAATATAGAAGAAGCAATGGAACTGATTTTAAGTTTTAGGAATGATCCATCTCTTCGTTCACCGAGAGATTTAGAGAAGAGTAAGACGAAGCTGAGTCGCCAATATCCAATGAGGGAAGTTCCTCCAATTTGGCGCGAAGCTGTGCAAGCTGACAATGTTGCTGGTATTGTGGCCGCTCCGGCACAATTCCAGAGAGTGTGGATACACATTCCGTGGAAGCGAGCCGAAGTGCTAGCAGTGAAACAGGCTTTGCCAGATCCGCGTAAGAATCCTGCTGGATATTACAAGGAATTAACACAGACAGTTGAGGCTTGTATAATGAACTTAGCAGACATCGATATGTTGTTTGGCAATGTAGTTCCACAACCAGTGTGGGCCAAAATTCGTAGGGAAGATCATCAAGTTGCCTTAGGTGGTGATTGGGCAGCTATCACTGCAGCGGATGGTCAGCAAACGGGTGGTGCAAAACCTGAACCCCTAATTGCTAATCTTCCGGGTAGGATAATTGACTTAATGAAGACTCTGATGCCCGCATTGCGTGTTAATTGGGACAAGTTATCAGCATGCAAGCAGAAGAAAGACGAAAGTGTCTCCGACTTCTTCACGAGGTTCGAAGAGACTTTTGTAGATCATAGTGGTCAGGATATGAGCACTGAAGGAGGACAGAGACTGTTTGTCGATAAATTCGTGCATAATTTGTTACCTGAGTTATGCAATAAATTAAAGGATTCAGAGAGTGCGTGGGCTGTTTCTACAACTGCGCAAATACTTGCCACTGCACAGTATTACGAAAATAGGGATAAAGAGGAAAAAGAGAAATCAGACAAGAAAACGAAAGATTTAAAGACTAAAGTTCTTTTGCAACAGGCGTATCCGCCTCGCACGAATCAGTCTAATATGCAACAGGGTTCGTATCAGAGGACAGATTATAGTTCACCGAGGCCTCAATATCAGTGGAACCAGTGTGCGTACTGTAAGAAAGAGGGTCACTACAAAAATGAATGCCCGATTTTAGCGCAAAATAATGCAGCAGCATCTCAGAGAGGTCGTGGTGGTTTTGTGCAAAATTCTAGAGGTCGAGGGCGAGGTGCTATGCCTCCACAGACGAATGATCGTCCTTCCAATCACTTTGATCAAAGAAATGGACAGTCAGCCCAGCAAAATAGATCTCAACAGTATCTTGTTGAAGACTATTGTGAAGTGGATGAGGGATTTCAGCAAAATGGGTACTAGGACAGCCATGGACAAAGAGAGGGAGTAGTATCAGTTCCAGTGGATCAGAGTGGGCCTTATGTCGCAGTAGCAACATCAGGTGTAGTCGAACCGTTTCTGTTGGATACTGGTGCCGCAAAAAGTTCTATCATTCATGCGAAACTCCCTGGCGCACCTTTGTCTGGCTCAACAAATGTTTCTGTAGGTTTTTCAGGCGCCCCTGTTTACAACCCTATATCTGGTCCTTTGTCTATTTCTGTTGGACCGTGCCAATTGAAAGCACCACTGATTTTGACGACGGGTTGTAATGAAAATCTGCTTGGTTTAGACTTGTTAAAACGACTATATGCGACATTGTACTGTTCTCCGGAAAGAGTACAGCTTACATTGGGTAAAAGAATCACCTCTCCGATGTACTTGTCAATGGATGCACTCCCACCAGAGCTGCGTTCACTCCCTGATTCTCTTTGGGCGACTGGTCCTAATGATGTAGGCCTTTTGGAAATACCACCATATGTAGTAACTTTGAAAGCAAATGTAAAATTTCCAAGAATTCCGCAATACAAAATATCTAGTGAAGGTGAGCGTGCACTTTTATTAATTGTGCAAGATTTGATTAAGAAAGGTGTGGTTGAAGAGACTAGAGGAAATGTTTGTAATAGTCCTGTATTACCGATTTTGAAACAAACTGATCCCACAAAGCCTCCAGTATACAGGTTTGTTATTGACCTTAGAGAAGTTAATAAGATTGTGGTCCCACAGTTTCCTGTGGTTCCAGACATTACAGCCTTGTTAACATTGATTCCTGCTACAGCCACTTGGTTTTCAGTCATCGACTTGAAGAATGCCTTTTTCAGCATTCCGATAGCCGAAGAAAGCAGAGATATTTTTGGCTTCTGTCTAGGAGGTCGCAGTTTCAGATTTAAACGCGCTCCACAGGGCTACTGTGAGAGCCCATCTATGTACAGTCAAGCGTTAAAAAGCCAGTTAGACTCTTTTGTCCTTCCTCCAGGTTCTGCTCTAGTACAGTATGTAGATGATCTTCTAGTGGCTGCCGATGACAAGGAAACTTGCAAAGCAGCTACAGTTTCGTTATTACATCACTTGTCTAATTTGAATCACAAGGTATCACCTTCTAAGATGCAATACTGCTGCCAAGAAGTGACCTACCTAGGTCATCTCTTGTCAAAGGAGGGACGGAAGTTGACCCCAGAGAGAATAAAAGCAATTACGCAAATGAGTGTTCCACGCACACAGAGAGAAGTACGTGCCTTTCTAGGTATTACCTCTTACTGTAGGCAGTGGATCCCGAATTTTTCTCTTTTAGCGAAACCATTGGTAGCTTTGACTGGGAAAAATGTGCCGAGTCCGGTACCATGGTCTGATGAATGTCAAGAGAGTTTTTCTGAGTTACGAAAAGCATTGTGTTCAGCTCCTGTATTGGGTACACCTGATTACAGTAAGCCATTCACGCTCTACGTTCATGAGAGAGAAGGTTGCGCGTTGAGTGTTCTGACACAGAAGTTTGGTGATAAACAACGCCCTTGTGCGTATTTTTCATCAACATTGGATCCGGTAGCGAGAGCGTTACCTAGTTGTTTGAGAGCTACAGCGGCAGCTGCGGCTTCCATTCGACAATCTGCTGGTTTGGTAATGAACAATATGCTAGTGGTTATGGTTCCTCATGCAGTGGATACACTCATGAACCGAACCAAGACACAACACCTTACTAGTGCGAGACTATCTGGTTACGAGCTGACATTGCTAGCGAGTCATATTCAGATTAAAAGATGTAATGTATTGAATCCAGCAACGTTGTTGCCGGCTAATCAAGAGTCGAGTGATTCCGAGCCACATGATTGTTGTTTTAAAACGGAGGAAGAGACAAAAGGACGTATCGACTTAAAGGATACTCCACTATCAGACCCAGATGGTACATTGTATGTGGATGGGTCATGTTTTAAACTGGAGAATGGTGATGTGACGGCTGCCTACGCAGTAACGACTTTGAAGACGATTGTGGAGACTGCAAGAGTGAATCAGAATTCTGCCCAAGCTGCAGAATTAATAGCTTTAACAAGAGCGTGTGTTTTAGCTAAGGGAAAGAGAGTGAATATTTTTACAGATAGTCAGTACGCATTTGGCGTGGCCCATAGTTTTGGCCGTTTGTGGAGAGAAAGAGGTTTCATTACGTCCCATGGGACTAAGATTCAACATGGTCAGCTAGTTAACAACTTGTTGGAATCTCTAACCTTGCCGACTGAAGTTGCGATTGTAAAATGCAGTGCTCATAAAGCAATCACGGATGATGTTGGTCGCGGGAATGCTTTTGCTGATGAAATCGCTAAACAGACAGCTAGAGACACGATGAGCAGAATGTATGTTGCTACGTCTGCAAGATGGATTGCTGAATCTGGAATGTGTGAGGATACAATGGAAAGTGTGAAGGAGATTCAGAAAGAAGCAACTGAGGAAGAGAAACGTGTATGGAGAGAAAGTACGGGCAAGTTAGATTTGAATGGGTGCTGGATTGATTTGACAGAACAGCAACGTTGGATGTTGCCTGACGCGTATGTGCTTGCAGTGGTGACAATGGCACATGGAGTAGCGCATATCAGTTCTAAAGGAATCTGTAAGATGTTGGCTCCAGTCTGGAAGAATGATGGGATCAGTAAGTGTGCAGAGAGAGTGGTGAAAAATTGTATGGTATGCCTGATGCATAATCCTGGTAAGGGAACTCCAACTCCTGCTGGTCACTTCGCTCCTCCTTCCTGCCCCTTTGAAGTGATTCAGTTAGACTTCATTCACATGGATCGCTGTAATAATTTGAAATATGTCCTGGTGGTAGTTTGTGCTTTCTCCAGGTGGATCGAAGCATACCCACTAAAGGACAATACTGCCCTATCAACTGCCAAGATTCTTCTCAAAGAATATTTCCCTAGATTTGGAATGCCACGGATTGTATGGTCAGATAACGGAAGTGAGTTTATAGGGAAAGTTATGCAGAGTGTGTGTGCCGGCCTAGGTCTGAAACAGAAGTTCCACAGTGCGAACCATCCCCAGTCTGCTGGTTTAGTGGAGGGTTACAATGGCACCCTCAAGCTGAAATTAGCTAAAATACAAGCATCCACAGGTTTAGCCTGGCCAGACGCACCTTCTTTGGCTTTGTTATCAACGAGAGCAACTGTACATTCTAGAGTGGGGCTTAGCCCCTACGAAATAGTCTTTGGCCGCCCGGCAAATATCTGGGGTGTGCCAAGGCCTAAGGAATTTTGTTCTCTAGAATATCCTATGTTGATAGACTACCTTTACGACTTGACTGCTAAATTGAGTCTTATTCATCAACAGGTTTTCGATGCTTTACCAAAGCCTCCGGAGAGTCCAGGGCATCAGCTGAAACCAGGAGACCTAGTAGTCATCAGGAACTTCGCGAGGACGAAGAACCTTCAGCCGAGATTTGTCGGCCCCTTCCAAGTCCTACTTACAACGAGAACAGCGGTTCGTGTAGCTGGTCGCAAGCACTGGGTGCACGCGTCCCATGTTAAGCGTGTCCCTTTGCCGCTTCCTTACGACGACTGGGTGAAGAAGGGAATTGGTTCCTCCGAATTTGAAAGCACTCCAAAGTTCATCCCTTTCAGCGATGCCGAAATAATCACTGACACTTCGAAATCTGACTCTCCTTCAGAAAAGACTCCTTTGAACACTGAACATTTGTCTCCTGCATCAGAAGAAACTCTGTCATCTGCGAACTTAAACACTGCAACAGCTACCAGTGAAACGCTATTTGCCGATCAGACAGTACCTGCGAAGCAAAGATATAATTTACGAAAACGTAATATGGACAAATAAAGCAGGCAACTGCATATTGTGATATTTTGAAATTTTGAACTTTTGCCTTCAGCCAGGAAGTTTGCTATTGTTTTGTTATTTTAAAATTGCCTTGCCGTCTGGGTAGCCGTAGGGTCGTGGCTGTGTACCTAGTTGGATTTGCAGGGGTCTGACACAAGGTCGATCTTTCTGTTGGTTCTGGGAACTCCCAGGGCTGATAGAGGCATTTTCACCTACGTACACATCATCAGTGGTCGCGAGCGGATTGTAGAAGATGGAGCTTCCTGCGCTGCAACGAGAAAATGTGATTTACGTTCGCAGAAACAGACTCTACAGAATTCTTCATAGCAAATGCTTTTTGACGCAATGTGCCATTACATTTCTAATTGTTTTGATAACGTTGGTGGGTGGAATTGTTTTTGGTATAAGTTTGATTTATGTGCCAGTAACTACAGTACCTCCCCTTAATCCTGTTTCTTCCACTGTTTCTTCTATACACTCTTTCCATTCGTTTCCCGAACATGAGCAAGCCCGACGCTCAGAGTTCATTAACAACACTTTTGTACAGCTCTTGCACCAACACCAACTGGTAGTTAACACTACAGACTGCTGGGTGTGTGGCTTGATACCCCACACTATGGATAAAGGTATTCCCTATCTGGTTTTGCCTTTTAGCTACAATGGATCATTTCAGGCCTTTCAAACCATCTTTGCTTATGCCCTTGAAACCCATCCTCCGCGTCCACCACGTTCCACTAAATATAACTCTGCAAACAAAGCTTTAGTCCAGGGAATTATTGACATGATCAAGGACGTCAATAATACTCCATCATACCCTAGAGACGAACTGCGAGTGTATTTAAGTTGGAATACTTCAGAGTATCGCCTTAGTTTAGGAGAAAGCAAGCGTAAAAGCTCAACTCCAATCTGGGTCGTACCTCACCGAGGTCAGGTCTGTTTGCAAGGGAATGGGAGAAATCCGAGAGCCCAGCTAGGGAGGAGTGAGTGCGTTGAGACTTATGTGTTTCCGGCTAACTCTTCCCCAGCATTCCTTACTGCTAGGGGTACCTACTTCATCTGTCGAGATAGAGCGTATACATGGTTGCCTGCTGACTTTTCAGGTTCATGCTATATTGCTCGATTGTTGCCTCCGACATACACTGCTTCATCTGATTACCACAAAACCAGAGTAGCGAGAGGTGTCTTCAGCAAGGAAGATACCGCTGGTCAGGAAGCTGGAGACTTCTTCAAAGGTTTCCTTCCGTTCTGGGGGCCTATGGCCAATAGTAGAAACATACGTCAGCTAACACGGGTAGTTGAATCTACTATTACCGAAACTGCTGGTGCCCTTAGCAATTTGACAGCTGAGCTTCAGGCGGATAGACTCATGACGTTACAGAACCGTATGGTTCTAGACGTTATCCTTGCAGACCGAGGTGGGGTATGCAGAATGATCCAATCGAGCTGCTGTGTCTTTATTCCTAATAATGCTCCAACAGTCTATGAGGCGATCTCAAAGCTACACAAGATTTCCGACTCTATTCATATAGACAAGGGAAACTGGTCCTTTATGGAGTGGTTTTGGACTCTGATCTCAGCGTGGGGATGGAAGGTTCTAATGGTCATCGGTGTCATCTTAGTATTCCTATTCTCATGTTGCTTGATTATCCAGTGTGGTCCTGCTCTGTGTAGTCTTTGTACTGCAACTTGTTTTAGGAAACCACCTGCAGTTGGAGAAAAGGCACGAGAAAGGATGATGATACAACAGCATGTCACTGACCTGATGAACATAGAATTAGATTCTGACATAGACTGAGTAATTGCCTATGTAAGGGCAAAAGGAGGGTCTGAGGTTCCGTGACGATTTGAACCCGTGTTTTCAACATTGTCGGAAATACATAATATTGGTATCAGCGAACCGCAAATGGTCCATTTAGCATATCCTGGTGTTTTCGCTATACTACGAGCAAGAGCACTCCTGTTATGAACACATTTCTGATCTACCCACGGTATCCATCTTAGATCATGGCCGCCATTTTGTGTTTCTTGCCCTCACATACGCAATAACCTCTGATCACTCCATTTCGATTAAGGACACGTAGCTTTAGCCGGAGATTCACCTCTTTCATGACACGTGCACCTTAAACCAGATCACGCTGTAGCTACGTGACTCGACAAAGGCTGCCTCCTCTGCCCGAGGCCAGCCCACCTGAACTGGTTCTCGTGTCCATTGTCCTGATCACGATTAGGTGGCCGAAGCCGGTAGCCTTGCCCATTTACAACCCACAAACATCTCTTATCCTGCTTTCCTATCTTCTACACCTGGCTCTGCTCCTTTCCTTCTGGGCCTTTATTAGGGGGAGGTAACGAAATTTACGATGAGGCGGTTCAGCTCTTGAATGCAATATTGACAAGGGATTGTGATGAACTAGTGGGAACCCCTCTTCGTAGATGTTTTGTAACAGATTTTATCAACAGTTCCTGTGTACGCTAAATATTTATTGTTTGTAACACAAAGGTTTTGGGAATGTACCAACATGTGAAAGAATTCGCCTGAAGGCCAAAAATCAGTATATAAGGAGCAACCCTCTTTGTACAAATCGAACAGGCTCCTAGTTACTGCCCATGCGTAGTTTCTGTGACTTCTGTGTCCCTGCAGTAATAAACCTTTGGTCTTTGACGCCACCATCGAGAAGCCCGTGTTTCTGTTCATTTGCGCACCAAGGCAGGTGGAACTCCGGGGTCTTTGGGTGTTGTTCCCTGACACCTCTGGACGGAACCAAAAAGTCCAGAACTCCACGAGGGAGCCACATTTAAGTAGGGTTCGATAGGTCGCAGACCACTCCACCAACCAGCGGGTAACCCCAGGAGCATCACAGTAATTGCAGTTTCTTTAAGCGAGTGCGCTTTTCAAAAGTTCCGAAGTATAAATGCAAAGTTGCAGGCCAACTCTGGACACCGGCGTTTCAGGATTATTGTCCTTCATCAGCAGATTGTAGGTAGATTTTCAGGGGTTTGCTGTGCAGGCTGCCAAAGTGTCATCAGGTTCAGTACCTCTCAGGGCACGTGGGTAGGTAACCTGAGCTCATCAGCTCAAAGGCTCGAGGGAGCCATATTTAAGTAGGGTTCGATAGGTCGCACACCACTCCACCAACCAGCGGGTAACCCCAGGAGCATCACAGTAAATGCAGTTTCTTTAAGAGATTGCGCTTTTCAAAAGTTCTGAAGTATAAATGCAATGTTGCAGGCCAACTCTGGACACCGGTGTTTCGGGATTATTGTCCTTCATCAGCAGAGTGTAGGTAGATTTTTAGGGGTTTGCTGTGCAGGCTGCCAAAGTGTCATCAGGTTCAGTACCTCTCAGGGCGCGTGGGTGCGTAACCTGAGCTCGTCAGCTCAAAGGCTCGAGGGAGCCTTATTTAAGTAGGGTTCGATAGGTCGCACACCACTCCACCAACCAGCGGGTAACCCCAGGAGCATCACAGTAAATGCAGTTTCTTTAAGCGAGTGCGCTTTTAAAAAGTTCTGAAGTATAAATGCAAAGTTGCAGGCCAACTCTGGACACCGGTGTTTCAGGATTATTGTCCTTCATCAGCAGAGTGTAGGTAGATTTTCAGGGGTTTGCTGAGCAGGCTGCCAAAGTGTCATCAGATTCAGTACCTCTCAGGGCGCGTGGGTGCGTAACCTGAGCTCGTCAGCTCAAAGGCTCGAGGGAGCCATATTTAAGTAGGGTTCGATAGGTCGCACACCACTCCACCAACCAGCGGGTAACCCCAGGAGCATCACAGTAAATGCAGTTTCTTTAAGCTAGTGCGCTTTTTAAAAGTTCCGAAGTATAAATGCAAAGTTGTAGGCCAACTCTGGACACCGTTGTTTTAGGATTATTGTCCTTCATCAGCAGAGTGTAGGTAGATTTTCAGGGGTTTGCTGTGCAGGCTTCCAAAGAGTCATCAGGTTCAGTACCTCTCAGGGCGCGTGGGTGCGTAACCTGAGCTCGTCAGCTCAAAGGCTCGAGGGAGCCATATTTAAGTAGCGTTTGATAGGTCGCACACCACTCCACCAACCAGCGGGTAACCCCAGGAGCATCACAGTAAATGCAGTTTCTTTAAGCGAGTGCACTTTTCAAAAGTTCCGAAGTAAAAATGCAAAGTTGCAGGCCAACTCTGGACACCGGTGTTTCAGGATTATTGTCCTTCATCAGCAGAGTGAAGGTAGATTTTCAGGGGTTTGCTGTGCAGGCTGCAAAAGTGTCATCAGGTTCAGTACCTCTCAGGGCGCGTGGGTGCGTAACTTGAGCTCGTCAGCACAAAGGCTCGAGGGAGCCATATTTAAGTAGGGTTTGATAGGTCGCACACCACTCCACCAACCAGCGGTTAACCCCAGGAGCATCACAGTAAATGCAGTTTATTTAAGCGAGTGCGCTTTTCAAAAGTTCCAAAGTATAAATGCAAAGTTGCAGGCCAACTCTGGACACCGGTGTTTCAGGATTATTGTCCTTCATCAGCAGAGTGTAGGTAGATTTTCAGGGGTTTGCTGTGTAGGTTGCCAAAGTATCATTGGGTTCAGTACCTCTCAGGGCGCGTGGGTGCGTAACCTGAGCTCGTCAGCTCAAAGGCTCGAGGGAGCCATATTTAAGTAGGGTTCGATAGGTCGCACACCACTCCACCAACCAGCGGGTAACCCCAGGAGCATCACGGTAAATGCAGTTTCTTTAAGCGAGTGCGCTTTTCAAAAGTTCCGAAGTATAAATGCAAAGTTGCAGGCCAACTCTGGACACCGGTGTTTCAGGATTATTGTCCTTACTCAGCAGAGTGTAGGTAGATTTTCAGGGGTTTGCTGGGCAGGCTGCCAAAGTGTCATCAGGTTCAGTACCTCTCAGGGCGCGTGGGTGCGTAACTTGAGCTGGTCAGCTCAAAAGCTCGAGGGAACCATATTTAAGTAGGGTTCGATAGGTCGCACACCACTCCACCAACCAGCGGGAAACCCCAGGAGCATCACGGTAGATGCAGTTTCTTTGAGCGAGTGCGCTTTTCAAAAGTTCCGAAGTATAAATGCAAAGTTGCAGGCCAACTCTGGACACCGGTGTTTCAGGATTATTGTCCTTCATCAGCAGAGTGTAGGTAGATTTTCAGGCATTTGTTGTGCAGGCCGCCAAAGTGTCATCAGGTTCAGTACCTCTCAGGGTGCGTGGGTGCATAACCTGTGCTCGTCAGCTCAAAGGCTCGAGGGAGCCGCATTTAAGTAGGGTTCGATAGGTCGCACACCACTCCACCAACCAGCGGGAAACCCCAGGAGCATCACGGTAAATGCAGTTTCTTTAAGCGATTGCGCTTTTCAAAAGTTCTGAAGTATAAATGCAATGTTGCAGGCCAACTCTGGACACCGGTGTTTCAGGATTATTGTCCTTCATCAGTAGAGTGTAGGTGGATTTTTAGGGGTTTGCTGTGCAGGCTGCCAAAGTGTCATCAGGTTCAGTACCTCTCAGGGTGCGTGGGTGCGTAACCTGAGCTCGTCAGCTCAAAGGCTCGAGGAAGTTATATTTAAGTAGGGTTCGATAGGTCGCACGCCACTCCACCAACCAGCGGGTAACCCCAGGAGCATCACAGTAAATGCAGTTTCTTTAAGCGAGTGCGCTTTCTAAAAGTTCTGAAGTATAAATGCAAAGTTGCAGGCCAACTCTGGACACCGGTGTTTCAGGATTATTGTCCTTCCTCAGCAGAGTGTAGGTAGATTTTTAGGGGTTTGCTGTGCAGGCTGCCAAAGTGTCATCAGGTTCAGTACCTCTCAGGGCGCGTGGGTGCATAACCTGAGCTCGTCAGCTCAAAGGCTCGAGGGAGCCACATTTAAGTAGGGTTCGATAGGTCGCACACCACTCCACCAACCAGCGGGTAACCCCAGGAGCATCACAGTAAATGCAGTTTCTTTAAGCTAGTGCGCTTTTCAAAAGTTCCGAAGTATAAATGCAAAGTTGCAGGCCAACTCTGGACACCAGTGTTTCAGGATTATTGTCCTTCATCAGCAGAGTGTAGGTAGATTTTCAGGGGTTTGCTGTGCAGGCTGCCAAAGTGTCATCAGGTTCAGTACCTCTCAGGGCGCGTGGGTGCGTAACCTGAGCTCGTCAGCTCAAAGGCTCGAGGGAGCCATATTTAAGTAGGGTTCAATAGGTCGCACACCACTCCACCAACCAGCGGGTAACCCCAGGAGCATCACGGTAAATGCAGTTTCTTTAAGCGAGTGCGCTTTTCAAAAGTTCCGAAGTATAAATGCAAAGTTGCAGGCCAACTCTGGACACCGGTGTTTCAGGATTATTGTCCTTCATCAGCAGAGTGTAGGTAGATTTTCAGGGGTTTGCTGTGCAGGCTGCCAAAATGTCATCAGGTTCAGTACCTCTCAGGGTGTGTGGGTGCGTAACCTGAGCTCGTCAGCTCAAAGACTTGAGGGAGCCATATTTAAGTAGGGTTGGATAGGTCGCACACCACTCCACCAACCAGCGGGTAACCCCAGGAGCATCACAGTAAATGCACTTTCTTTAAGCGAGTGCGCTTTTCAAAAGTTCCAAAGTATAAATGCAAAGTTGCAGGCCAACTCTGGACACCGGTGTTTCAGGATTATTGTCCTTCATCAGCAGAGTGTAGGTAGATTTTCAGGGGTTTGCTGTGTAGGTTGCCAAAGTATCATTAGGTTCACTACCTCTAAGGGCGCGTGGGTGCGTAACCTGAGCTCATCAGCTCAAAGGCTCGAGGGAGCCATATTTAAGTAGGGTTCGATAGGTCGCACACCACTCCACCAACCAGCGGGTAACCCCAGGAGCATCACGGTAAAAACAGTTTCTTTAAGCGAGTGCACTTTTCAAAAGTTCCGAAGTATAAATGCAAAGTTGCAGGCCAACTCTGGACACCGGTGTTTCAGGATTATTGTCCTTCCTCAGCAGAGTGTAGGTAGATTTTCAGGGGTTTGCTGTGCAGGCTGCCAAAGTGTCATCAGGTTCAGTACCTCTCAGGGCGCGTGGGTGCGTAACTTGAGCTCGTCAGCTCAAAAGCTCGAGGGAGCCATATTTAAGTAGGGTTCGATAGGTCGCACACCACTCCACCAACCAGCGGAAACCCCAGGAGCATCATGGTAAATGCAGTTTCTTTAAGCGAGTGCGCTTTTCAAAAGTTCCGAAGTATAAATGCAAAGTTGCAGGCCAACTCTGGACACCGGTGTTTCAGGATTATTGTCCTTCATCAGCAGAGTGTAGGTAGATTTTCAGGCATTTGTTGTGCAGGCCGCCAAAGTGTCATCAGGTTCAGTACCTCTCAGGGCGCGTGGGTGCATAACCTGAGCTCGTCAGCTCAAAGGCTCGAGGGAGCCACATCTAAGAAGGGTTCGATTGGTCGCACACCACTCCACCAACCAGCGGGTAACCCCAGGAGCATCACAGTAAATGCAGTTTCTTTAAGCGAGTGCGCTTTTCAAAAGTTCCGAAGTATAAATGCAAAGTTGCAGGCCAACTCTGGACACCGGTGTTTCAGGATTATTGTCCTTCATCAGCAGATTGTAGGTAGATTTTCAGGGGGTTGCTGTGCAGGCTGCCAAAGTGTCATCAGGTTCAGTACCTCTCAGGGCATGTGGGTAGGTAACCTGAGCTCATCAGCTCAAAGGCTCGAGGGAGCCATATTTAAGTAGGGTTCGATCGGTCGCACACCACTCCACCAACCAGCGGGTAACCCCAGGAGCATCACAGTAAATGCAGTTTCCCTAAGCGATTGCGCTTTTCAAAAGTTCCGAAGTATAAATGCAATGTTGCAGGCCAACTCTGGACACCGGTGTTTCATTATTATTGCCCTTCATCAGCAGAGTGTAGGTAGATTTTTAGGGGTTTGCTGTGCAGGCTGCCAAAGTGTCATCAGGTTCAGTACCTCTCAGGGCGCGTGTGTGCGTAACCTGAGCTCGTCAGCTCAAAGGCTCGAGGGAGCCTTATTTAAGTAGGGTTCGATAGGTCGCACACCACTCCACCAACCAGCGGGTAACCCCAGGAGCATCACAGTAAATGCAGTTTCTTTAAGCGAGTGCGCTTTTAAAAAGTTCTGAAGTATAAATGCAAAGTTGCAGGCCAACTCTGGACACCGGTGTTTCAGGATTATTGTCCTTCATCAGCAGAGTGTAGGTAGATTTTCAGGGGTTTGCTGAGCAGGCTGCCAAAGTGTCATCAGGTTCAGTACCTCTCAGGGCGCGTGGGTGCGTAACCTGAGCTCGTCAGCTCAAAGGCTCGAGGGAGCCATATTTAAGTAGGGTTCGATAGGTCGCACACCACTCCACCAACCAGCGGGTAACCCCAGGAGCATCACAGTAAATGCAGTTTCTTTAAGCTAGTGCGCTTTTCAAAAGTTCTGAAGTATAAATGCAAAGTTGCAGGCCAACTCTGGACACCGGTGTTTCAGGATTATTGTCCATCATCAGCAGAGTGTAGGTAGATTTTCAGGGGTTTGCTGTGCAGGCTGCCAAAGTGT
Organism: Lissotriton vulgaris; assembly: GCF_964263255.1. Taxonomy (NCBI): domain Eukaryota; kingdom Metazoa; phylum Chordata; class Amphibia; order Caudata; family Salamandridae; genus Lissotriton; species Lissotriton vulgaris. Next base: position 180,787 of record NW_028251925.1, read on the forward strand.
CATCAGGTTCAGTACCTCTCAGGGCGCGTGGGTAGGTAACCTGAGCTCATCACCTCAAAGGCTCGAGGAAGCCATATTTAAGTAGGGTTCGATAGGTCGCACACCACTCCACCAACCAGCGGGTAACCCCAGGAGCATCACAGTAAATGCAGTTTCTTTAAGCGATTGCGCTTTTCAAAAGTTCCGAAGTATAAATGCAATGTTGCAGGCCAACTCTGGACACCGGTGTCTCAGGATTATTGTCATTCATCAGCAGAGTGTAGGAAGATTTTTAGGGGTTTGCTGTGCAGGCTGCCAAAGTGTCATCAGGTTCAGTACCTCTCAGGGCGCGTGGGTGCGTAACCTGAGCTCGTCAGCTCAAAGGCTCGAGGGAGCCTTATTTAAGTAGGGTTCGATAGGTCGCACACCACTCCACCAACCAGCGGGTAACCCCAGGAGCATCACAGTAAATGCAGTTTCTTTAAGCTAGTGCGCTTTTCAAAAGTTCCGAAGTATAAATGCAAAGTTGCAGGCCAACTCTGGACACCAGTGTTTCAGGATTATTGTCCTTCATCAGCAGAGTGTAGGTAGATTTTCAGGGGTTTGCTGTGCAGGCTGCCAAAGTGTCATCAGGTTCAGTACCTCTCAGGGCACTTGGGTGCGTAACCTGAGCTCGTCAGCTCAAAGGCTCGAGGGAGCCATATTTAAGTAGGGTTCGATTGTTCGCACACCACTCCACCAACCAGCGGGTAACCCCAGGAGCATCACAGTAAATGCAGTTTCTTTAAGCAAGTGCGCTTTTCAAAAGTTCCGAAGTAAAAATGCAAAGTTGCAAGCCAACTCTGGACACCGGTGTTTCAGGAATATTGTCCTTCATCAGCAGAGTAAAGGTAGATTTTCAGGGGTTTGCTGTGCAGGCTGCAAAAGTGGCATCAGGTTCAGTACCTCTCAGGGCGCGTGGGTGCGTAACCTGAGCTCGTCAGCACAAAGGCTCGAGGGAGCCATATTTAAGTAGGGTTTGATAGGTCGCACACCACTCCACCAACCAGCGGTTAACCTCAGGAGCATCACGGTAAATGCAGTTTATTTAAGCGAGTGCGCTTTTCAAAAGTTCCAAAGTATAAATGCAAAGTTGCAGGCCAACTCTGGACACCGGTGTTTCAGCATTATTGTCTTTCATCAGCAGAGTGTAGGTAGATTTTCAGGGGTTTGCTGTGCAGGCTGCCAAAGTGTCATCAGGTTCAGTACCTCTCAAGGCGCGTGGGTGCGTAACCTGAGCTCGTCAGCTCAAAGGCTCGAGGAAGCCATATTTAAGTAGGGTTCGATAGGTCGCACACCACTCCACCAACCAGCGGGTAGCCCCAGGAGCATCACGGTAAATGCAGTTTCTTTAAGCGAGTGCGCTTTTCAAACGATCCGAAGTATAAATGCAAAGTTGCAGGCCAACTCTGGACACCGGTGTTTCAGGATTATTGTCCTTCATCAGCAGAGTGTAGATAGATTTTCAGGGGTTTGCTGTGCAGGCTGCCAAAGTGTCATCAGGTTAAGTACCTCTCAGGGCGCGTGAGTGCGTAACCTGAGCTCGTCAGCTCAAAGGCTCGAGGGAGCCATATTTAAGTAGGGTTCAATAGGTCGCACACCACTCCACCAACCAGCGGGTAACCCCAGGAGCATCACGGTAAATGCAGTTTCTTTAAGCGAGTGCGCTTTTCAAAAGTTCCGAAGTAAAAATGCAAAGTTGCAGGCCAACTCTGGACACCCGTGTTTCAGGATTATTGTCCTTCATCAGCAGAGTGTAGATAGATTTTCAGGGGTTTGCTGTGCAGGCTGCCAAAGTGTCATCAGGTTCAGTACCTCTCAGGGTGTGTGGGTGCGTAACCTGAGCTCGTCAGCTCAAAGACTCGAGGGAGCCATATTTAAGTAGGGTTCGATAGGTCGCACACCACTCCACCAACCAGCGGGTAACCCCAGGAGCATCACAGTAAATGCACTTTCTTTAAGCGAGTGCGCTTTTCAAAAGTTCCGAAGTATAAATGCAAAGTTGCAGGCCAACTCTGGACACCGGTGTTTCAGGATTATTGTCCTTCATCAGCAGAGTGTAGGTAGATTTTCAGGGGTTTGCTGTGTAGGTTGCCAAAGTATCATTAGGTTCAGTACCTCTCAGGGCACGTGGGTGCGTAACCTGAGCTCGTCAGCTCAAAGGCTCGAGGGAGCCATATTTAAGTAGGGTTCGATAGGTCGCACACCACTCCACCAACCAGGGGGTAACCCCAGGAGTATCACGGTAAAAACAGTTTCTTTAAGCGAGTGCGCTTTTCAAAAGTTCCGAAGTATAAATGCAAAGTTGCAGGCCAACTCTGGACACCGGTGTTTCAGGATTTATGTCCTTCCTCAGCAGAGTGTAGGTAGATTTTCAGGGGTTTGCTGTGCAGGCTGCCAAAGTGTCATCAGGTTCAGTACCTCTCAGGGCGCGTGGGTGCGTAACTTGAGCTCGTCAGCTCAAAAGCTCGAGGGAGCCATATTTAAGTAGGGTTCGATAGGTCGCACACCACTCCACCAACCAGCGGGAAACCCCAGGAGCATCACGGTATATGCAGTTTCTTTAAGCGAGTGCGCTTTTCAAAAGTTCCGAAGTATAAATGCAAAGTTGCAGGCCAACTCTGGACACCGGTGTTTCAGGATTATTGTCCTTCATCAGCAGAGTGTAGGTAGATTTTCAGGCTTTTGTTGTGCAGGCCGCCAAAGTGTCATCAGGTTCAGTACCTCTCAGGGCGCGTGGGTGCATAACCTGAGCTCGTCAGCTCAAAGGCTCGAGGGAGCCACATCTAAGTAGGGTTCGATTGGTCGCACACCACTCCACCAACCAGCGGGTAACCCCAGGAGCATCACAGTAAATGCAGTTTCTTTAAGCGAGTGCGCTTTTCAAAAGTTCCGAAGTATAAATGCAAAGTTGCAGGCCAACTCTGGACACCGGTGTTTCAGGATTATTGTCCTTCATCAGCAGATTGTAGGTAGATTTTCAGGGGGTTGCTGTGCAGGCTGCCAAAGTGTCATCAGGTTCAGTACCTCTCAGGGCGCGTGGGTAGGTAACCTGAGCTCATCAGCTCAAAGGCTCGAGGGAGCCATATTTAAGTAGGGTTCGATAGGTCGCACACCACTCCACCAACCAGCGGGTAACCCCAGGAGCATCACAGTAAATGCAGTTTCCCTAAGCGATTGCGCTTTTCAAAAGTTCCGAAGTATAAATGCAATGTTGCAGGCCAACTCTGGACACCGGTGTTTCAGGATTATTGTCCTTCATCAGCAGAGTGTAGGTAGATTTTGAGGGGTTTGCTGTGCAGGCTGCCAAAGTGTCATCAGGTTCAGTACCTCTCAGGGCGCGTGGGTGCGTAACCTGAGCTCGTCAGCTCAAAGGCTCGAGGGAGCCTTATTTGAGTAGGGTTCGATAGGTCGCACACCACTCCACCAACCAGCGGGTAACCCCAGGAGCATCACAGTAAATGCAGTTTCTTTAAGCGAGTGCGCTTTTAAAAAGTTCTGAAGTATAAATGCAAAGTTGCAGGCCAACTCTGGACACCGGTGTTTCAGGATTATTGTCCTTCATCAGCAGAGTGTAGGTAGATTTTCAGGGGTTTGCTGAGCAGGCTGCCAAAGTGTCATCAGGTTCAGTACCTCTCAGGGCGCGTGGGTGCGTAACCTGAGCTCGTCAGCTCAAAGCCTAGAGGGAGCCATATTTAAGTAGGGTTCGATAGGTCGCACACCACTCCACCAACCAGCGGGTAACCCCAGGAGCATCACAGTAAATGCAGTTTCTTTAAGCTAGTGCGCTTTTCAAAAGTTCCGAAGTATAAATGCAAAGTTGCAGGCCAACTCTGGACACCGGTGTTTCAGGATTATTGTCCTTCATCAGCAGAGTGTAGGTAGATTTTCAGGGGTTTGCTGTGCAGGCTGCCAAAGTGTCATCAGGTTCAGTACCTCTCAGGGCGCGTGGGTGCGTAACCTGAGCTCGTCAGCTCAAAGGCTCGAGGGAGCCATATTTAAGTAGGGTTCGATAGGTCGCACACCACTCCACCAACCAGCGGTTAACCCCAGGAGCATCACGGTAAATGCAGTTTATTTAAGCGAGTGCGCTTTTCAAAAGTTCCGAAGTATAAATGCAAAGTTGCAGGCCAACTCTGGACACCGGTGTTTCAGGATTATTGTCCTTCATCAGCAGAGTGTAGGTAGATTTTCAGGGGTTTGCTGTGCAGGCTGCCAAAGTGTCATCAGGTTCAGTACCTCTCAGGGCGCGTGGGTGCGTAACCTGAGCTCGTCAGCTCAAAGCCTCGAGGGAGCCATATTTAAGTAGGGTTCGATAGGTCGCACACCACTCCACCAACCAGCGGGTAACCCCAGGAGCATCACAGTAAATGCAGTTTCTCTAAGCTAGTGCGCTTTTCAAAAGTTCCGAAGTATAAATGCAAAGTTGCAGGCCAACTCTGGACACCGGTGTTTCAGGATTATTGTCCTTCATCAGCAGAGTGTAGGTAGATTTTCAGGGGTTTGCTGTGCAGGCTGCCAAAGTGTCATCAGGTTCAGTACCTCTCAGGGCGCGTGGGTGCGTAACCTGAGCTCGTCAGCTCAAAGGCTCGAGGGAGCCATATTTAAGTAGGGTTCGATAGGTCGCACACCACTCCACCAACCAGCGGTTAACCCCAGGAGCATCACGGTAAATGCAGTTTATTTAAGCGAGTGCTCTTTTCAAAAGTTCCGAAGTATAAATGCAAAGTTGCAGGCCAACTCTGGACACCGGTGTTTCAGGATTATTGTCCTTCATCAGCAGAGTGTAGGTAGATTTTCAGGGGTTTGCTGTGCAGGCTGCCAAAGTGTCATCAGGTTTAGTACCTCTCAGGGCGCGTGGGTGCGTACCCTGAGCTCGTCAGCTCAAAGGCTCGAGGGAGCCATATTTAAGTAGGGTTCGATAGGTCGCACACCACTCCACCAACCAGCGGGTAACCCCAGGAGCATCACGGTAAATGCAGTTTCTTTAAGCGAGTGCGCTTTTCAAAAGTTCCGAAGTATAAATGCAAAGTTGCAGGCCAACTCTGGACACCGGTGTTTCAGGATTATTGTCCTTCATCAGCAGAGTGTAGGTAGATTTTCAGGCATTTGTTGTGCAGGCCACCAAAGTGTCATCAGGTTCAGTACCTCTCAGGGCGCGTGGGTGCATAACCTGAGCTCGTCAGCTTAAAGGCTCGAGGGAGCCACATCTAAGAAGGGTTCGATTGGTCGCACACCACTCCACCAACCAGCGGGTAACCCCAGGAGCATCACAGTAAATGCAGTTTCTTTAAGCGAGTGCGCTTTTCAAAAGTTCCGAAGTATAAATGCAAAGTTGCAGGCCAACTCTGGACACCGGTGTTTCAGGATTATTGTCCTTCATCAGCAGATTGTAGGTAGATTTTCAGGGGGTTGCTGTGCAGGCTGCCAAAATGTCATCAGGTTCAGTACCTCTCAGGGCGCGTGGGTAGGTAACCTGAGCTCATCAGCTCAAAGGCTCGAGGGAGCCATATTTAAGTAGGGTTCGATAGGTCGCACACCACTCCACCAACCAGCGGGTAACCCCAGGAGCATCACAGTAAATGCAGTTTCCCTAAGCGATTGCGCTTTTCAAAAGTTCGGAAGTATAAATGCAATGTTGCAGGCCAACTCTGGACACCGGTGTTTCAGGATTATTGTCCTTCATCAGCAGAGTGTAGGTAGATTTTTAGGGGTTTGCTGTGCAGGCTGCCAAAGTGTCATCAGGTTCAGTACCTCTCAGGGCGCGTGGGTGCGTAACCTGAGCTCGTCAGCTCAAAGGCTCGAGGGAGCCATATTTAAGTAGGGTTCGATAGGTCGCACACCACTCCACCAACCAGCGGTTAACCCCAGGAGCATCACGGTAAATGCAGTTTATTTAAGCGAGTGCGCTTTTCAAAAGTTCCGAAGTATAAATGCAAAGTTGCAGGCCAACTCTGGACACCGGTGTTTCTGGATTATTGTCCTTCATCAGCAGAGTGTAGGTAGATTTTCAGGGGGTTGCTGTGCAGGCTGCCAAAGTGTCATCAGGTTCAGTACCTCTCAGGGCGCGTGGGTAGGTAACCTGAGCTCATGAGCTGAAAGGCTCGAGGGAGCCATATTTAAGTAGGGTTCGATAGGTCGCACACCACTCCACCAACCAGCGGGTAACCCCAGGAGCATCACGGTAAATGCAGTTTCTCTAAGCGAGTGCGCTTTTCAAAAGTTCCGAAGTATAAATGCAAAGTTGCAGGCCAACTCTGGACACGTGTGTTTCAGGATTATTGTCCTTCATCAGCAGAGTGTATGTAGATTTTCAGGCGTTTGCTGTGCAGGCTGCCAAAGTGTCATCAGGTGCAGTACCTCTCAGGGTGTGTGGGTGCGTAACCTGAGCTCGTCAGATCAAAGGCTCGAGGGAGCCATATTTAAGTAGGGTTCGATAGGTCGCACACCACTCCACCAACCAGCGGGTAACCCCAGGAGCATCATGGTAAATGCAGTTTCTTTAAGCGAGTGCGCTTTTCAAAAGTTCCGTAGTATAAATGCAAAGTTGCAGGCCAACTCTGGACACCGGTGTTTCAGGATTATTGTCCTTCATCAGCAGAGTGTAGATAGATTTTCTGGGGTTTGCTGTGCAGGCTGCCAAAGTGTCATCAGGTTCAGTACCTCTCAGGGCGTGTGGGTGCGTAACCTGAGCTCGTCAGCTCAAAGGCTCGAGGGAGCCATATTTAAGTAGGGTTCGATAGGTCGCACACCACTCCACCAACCAGCGGGTAACCCCAGGAGCATCACGGTAAATGCAGTTTCTCTAAGCGAGTGCGCTTTTTAAAAGTTCCGAACTATAAATGCAAAGTTGCAGGCCAACTCTGGACACGTGTGTTTCAGGATTATTGTCCTTCATCAGCAGAGTGTAGGTAGATTTTCAGGGGTTTGCTGTGCAGGCTGCCAAAGTTTCATCAGGTGCAGTACCTCTCAGGGTGTGTGGGTGCGTAACCTGAGCTCGTCAGATCAAAGACTCGAGGGAGCCATATTTAAGTAGGGTTCGATAGGTCGCACACCACTCCACCAACCAGCGGGTAACCCCAGGAGCATCACAGTAAATGCAGTTTCTTTAAGCGAGTGCGCTTTTCAAAAGTTCCGAAGTATAAATGCAAAGTTGCAGGCCAACTCTGGACACCGGTGTTTCAGGATTATTGTCCTTCATCAGCAGAGTGTAGGTAGATTTTCAGGGGTTTGCTCTGCAGGTTGCCAAAGTATCATTAGGTTCAGTACCTCTCAGGGCGCGTGGGTGCGTAACCTGAGCTCGTCAGCTCAAAGGCTCGAGGGAGCCATATTTGTGTAGGGTTCGATAGGTCGCACACCACTCCACCAACCAGCGGGTAACCCCAGGAGCATCACGGTAAATGCAGTTTCTCTAAGCGAGTGCGCTTTTTAAAAGTTCCGAACTATAAATGCAAAGTTGCAGGCCAACTCTGGACACGTGTGTTTCAGGATTATTGTCCTTCATCAGCAGAGTGTAGGTAGATTTTCAGGGGTTTGCTGTGCAGGCTGCCAAAATGTCATCAGGTTCAGTACCTCTCAGGGTGTGTGGGTGCCTAACCTGAGCTCGTCAGCTCAAAGACTTGAGGGAGCCATATTTAAGTAGGGTTCGATAGGTCGCACACCACTCCACCAACCAGCGGGTAACCCCAGGAGCATCACAGTAAATGCACTTTCTTTAAGCGAGTGCGCTTTTCAAAAGTTCCAAAGTATAAATGCAAAGTTGCAGGCCAACTCTGGACACCGGTGTTTCAGGATTATTGTCCTTCATCAGCAGAGTGTAGGTAGATTTTCAGGGGTTTGCTGTGTAGGTTGCCAAAGTATCATTAGGTTCACTACCTCTAAGGGCGCGTGGGTGCGTAACCTGAGCTCGTCAGCTCAAAGGCTCGAGGGAGCCATATTTAAGTAGGGTTCGATAGGTCGCACACCACTCCACCAACCAGCGGGTAACCCCAGGAGCATCACAGTAAAAACAGTTTCTTTAAGCGAGTGCACTTTTCAAAAGTTCCGAAGTATAAATGCAAAGTTGCAGGCCAACTCTGGACACCGGTGTTTCAGGATTTATGTCCTTCCTCAGCAGAGTGTAGGTAGATTTTTAGGGGTTTGCTGTGCAGGCTGCCAAAGTGTCATCAGGTTCAGTACCTCTCAGGGCGCGTGGGTGCGTAACTTGAGCTCGTCAGCTCAAAAGCTCGAGGGAGCCATATTTAAGTAGGGTTCGATAGGTCGCACACCACTCCACCAACCAGCGGAAACCCCAGGAGCATCATGGTAAATGCAGTTTCTTTAAGCGAGTGCGCTTTTCAAAAGTTCCGAAGTATAAATGCAAAGTTGCAGGCCAACTCTGGACACCGGTGTTTCAGGATTATTGTCCTTCATCAGCAGATTGTAGGTAGATTTTCAGAGGGTTGCTGTGCAGGCTGCCAAAGTGTCATCAGGTTCAGTACCTCTCAGGGCATGTGGGTAGGTAACCTGAGCTCATCAGCTCAAAGGCTCGAGGGAGCCATATTTAAGTAGGGTTCGATCGGTCGCACACCACTCCACCAACCAGCGGGTAACCCCAGGAGCATCACAGTAAATGCAGTTTCCCTAAGCGATTGCGCTTTTCAAAAGTTCCGAAGTATAAATGCAATGTTGCAGGCCAACTCTGGACACCGGTGTTTCATTATTATTGCCCTTCATCAGCAGAGTGTAGGTAGATTTTTAGGGGTTTGCTGTGCAGGCTGCCAAAGTGTCATCAGGTTCAGTACCTCTCAGGGCGCGTGTGTGCGTAACCTGAGCTCGTCAGCTCAAAGGCTCGAGGGAGCCTTATTTAAGTAGGGTTCGATAGGTCGCACACCACTCCACCAACCAGCGGGTAACCCCAGGAGCATCACAGTAAATGCAGTTTCTTTAAGCTAGTGCGCTTTTCAAAAGTTCCGAAGTATAAATGCAAAGTTGCAGGCCAACTCTGGACACCAGTGTTTCAGGATTATTGTCCTTCATCAGCAGAGTGTAGGTAGATTTTCAGGGGTTTGCTGTGCAGGCTGCCAAAGTGTCATCAGGTTCAGTACCTCTCAGGGCACTTGGGTGCGTAACCTGAGCTCGTCAGCTCAAAGGCTCGAGGGAGCCATATTTAAGTAGGGTTCGATTGTTCGCACACCACTCCACCAACCAGCGGGTAACCCCAGGAGCATCACAGTAAATGCAGTTTCTTTAAGCAAGTGCGCTTTTCAAAAGTTCCGAAGTAAAAATGCAAAGTTGCAAGCCAACTCTGGACACCGGTGTTTCAGGAATATTGTCCTTCATCAGCAGAGTAAAGGTAGATTTTCAGGGGTTTGCTGTGCAGGCTGCAAAAGTGGCATCAGGTTCAGTACCTCTCAGGGCGCGTGGGTGCGTAACCTGAGCTCGTCAGCTCAAAAGCTCGAGGGAGCCATATTTAAGTAGGGTTCGATAGGTCGCACACCACTCCACCAACCAGCGGGAAACCCCAGGAGCATCACGGTAAATGCAGTTTCTTTAAGCGAGTGCGCTTTTCAAAAGTTCCGAAGTATAAATGCAAAGTTGCAGGCCAACTCTGGACACCGGTGTTTCAGGATTATTGTCCTTCATCAGCAGAGTGTAGGTAGATTTTCAGGCTTTTGTTGTGCAGGCCGCCAAAGTGTCATCAGGTTCAGTACCTCTCAGGGCGCGTGGGTGCATAACCTGAGCTCGTCAGCTCAAAGGCTCGAGGGAGCCACATCTAAGTAGGGTTCGATTGGTCGCACACCACTCCACCAACCAGCGGGTAACCCCAGGAGCATCACAGTAAATGCAGTTTCTTTAAGCGAGTGCGCTTTTCAAAAGTTCCGAAGTATAAATGCAAAGTTGCAGGCCAACTCTGGACACCGGTGTTTCAGGATTATTGTCCTTCATCAGCAGATTGTAGGTAGATTTTCAGGGGGTTGCTGTGCAGGCTGCCAAAGTGTCATCAGGTTCAGTACCTCTCAGGGCGCGTGGGTAGGTAACCTGAGCTCATCAGCTCAAAGGCTCGAGGGAGCCATATTTAAGTAGGGTTCGATAGGTCGCACACCACTCCACCAACCAGCGGGTAACCCCAGGAGCATCACAGTAAATGCAGTTTCCCTAAGCGATTGCGCTTTTCAAAAGTTCCGAAGTATAAATGCAATGTTGCAGGCCAACTCTGGACACCGGTGTTTCAGGATTATTGTCCTTCATCAGCAGAGTGTAGGTAGATTTTGAGGGGTTTGCTGTGCAGGCTGCCAAAGTGTCATCAGGTTCAGTACCTCTCAGGGCGCGTGGGTGCGTAACCTGAGCTCGTCAGCTCAAAGGCTCGAGGGAGCCTTATTTGAGTAGGGTTCGATAGGTCGCACACCACTCCACCAACCAGCGGGTAACCCCAGGAGCATCACAGTAAATGCAGTTTCTTTAAGCGAGTGCGCTTTTAAAAAGTTCTGAAGTATAAATGCAAAGTTGCAGGCCAACTCTGGACACCGGTGTTTCAGGATTATTGTCCTTCATCAGCAGAGTGTAGGTAGATTTTCAGGGGTTTGCTGAGCAGGCTGCCAAAGTGTCATCAGGTTCAGTACCTCTCAGGGCGCGTGGGTGCGTAACCTGAGCTCGTCAGCTCAAAGCCTAGAGGGAGCCATATTTAAGTAGGGTTCGATAGGTCGCACACCACTCCACCAACCAGCGGGTAACCCCAGGAGCATCACAGTAAATGCAGTTTCTTTAAGCTAGTGCGCTTTTCAAAAGTTCCGAAGTATAAATGCAAAGTTGCAGGCCAACTCTGGACACCGGTGTTTCAGGATTATTGTCCTTCATCAGCAGAGTGTAGGTAGATTTTCAGGGGTTTGCTGTGCAGGCTGCCAAAGTGTCATCAGGTTCAGTACCTCTCAGGGCGCGTGGGTGCGTAACCTGAGCTCGTCAGCTCAAAGGCTCGAGGGAGCCATATTTAAGTAGGGTTCGATAGGTCGCACACCACTCCACCAACCAGCGGTTAACCCCAGGAGCATCACGGTAAATGCAGTTTATTTAAGCGAGTGCGCTTTTCAAAAGTTCCGAAGTATAAATGCAAAGTTGCAGGCCAACTCTGGACACCGGTGTTTCAGGATTATTGTCCTTCATCAGCAGAGTGTAGGTAGATTTTCAGGGGTTTGCTGTGCAGGCTGCCAAAGTGTCATCAGGTTCAGTACCTCTCAGGGCGCGTGGGTGCGTAACCTGAGCTCGTCAGCTCAAAGCCTCGAGGGAGCCATATTTAAGTAGGGTTCGATAGGTCGCACACCACTCCACCAACCAGCGGGTAACCCCAGGAGCATCACAGTAAATGCAGTTTCTCTAAGCTAGTGCGCTTTTCAAAAGTTCCGAAGTATAAATGCAAAGTTGCAGGCCAACTCTGGACACCGGTGTTTCAGGATTATTGTCCTTCATCAGCAGAGTGTAGGTAGATTTTCAGGGGTTTGCTGTGCAGGCTGCCAAAGTGTCATCAGGTTTAGTACCTCTCAGGGCGCGTGGGTGCGTAACCTGAGCTCGTCAGCTCAAAGGCTCGAGGGAGCCATATTTAAGTAGGGTTCGATAGGTCGCACACCACTCCACCAACCAGCGGGTAGCCCAGGAGCATCACGGTAAATGCAGTTTCTTTAAGCGAGTGCGCTTTTCAAAAGTTCCGAAGTATAAATGCAAAGTTGCAGGCCAACTCTGGACACCGGTGTTTCAGGATTATTGTCCTTCATCAGCAGAGTGTAGGTAGATTTTCAGGCATTTGTTGTGCAGGCCGCCAAAGTGTCATCAGGTTCAGTACCTCTCAGGGCGCGTGGGTGCATAACCTGAGCTCGTCAGCTTAAAGGCTCGAGGGAGCCACATCTAAGAAGGGTTCGATTGGTCGCACACCACTCCACCAACCAGCGGGTAACCCAAGGAGCATCACAGTAAATGCAGTTTCTTTAAGCGAGTGCGCTTTTCAAAAGTTCCGAAGTATAAATGCAAAGTTGCAGGCCAACTCTGGACACCGGTGTTTCAGGATTATTGTCCTTCATCAGCAGATTGTAGGTAGATTTTCAGGGGGTTGCTGTGCAGGCTGCCAAAGTGTCATCAGGTTCAGTACCTCTCAGGGCGCGTGGGTAGGTAACCTGAGCTCATCAGCTCAAAGGCTCGAGGGAGCCATATTTAAGTAGGGTTCGATAGGTCGCACACCACTCCACCAACCAGCGGGTAACCCCAGGAGCATCACAGTAAATGCAGTTTCCCTAAGCGATTGCGCTTTTCAAAAGTTCGGAAGTATAAATGCAATGTTGCAGGCCAACTCTGGACACCGGTGTTTCAGGATTATTGTCCTTCATCAGCAGAGTGTAGGTAGATTTTTAGGGGTTTGCTGTGCAGGCTGCCAAAGTGTCATCAGGTTCAGTACCTCTCAGGGCGCGTGGGTGCGTAACCTGAGCTCGTCAGCTCAAAGGCTCGAGGGAGCCATATTTAAGTAGGGTTCGATAGGTCGCACACCACTCCACCAACCAGCGGTTAACCCCAGGAGCATCACGGTAAATGCAGTTTATTTAAGCGAGTGCGCTTTTCAAAAGTTCCGAAGTATAAATGCAAAGTTGCAGGCCAACTCTGGACACCGGTGTTTCTGGATTATTGTCCTTCATCAGCAGAGTGTAGGTAGATTTTCAGGGGGTTGCTGTGCAGGCTGCCAAAGTGTCATCAGGTTCAGTACCTCTCAGGGCGCGTGGGTAGGTAACCTGAGCTCATGAGCTGAAAGGCTCGAGGGAGCCATATTTAAGTAGGGTTCGATAGGTCGCACACCACTCCACCAACCAGCGGGTAACCCCAGGAGCATCACGGTAAATGCAGTTTCTCTAAGCGAGTGCGCTTTTCAAAAGTTCCGAAGTATAAATGCAAAGCTGCAGGCCAACTCTGGACACGTGTGTTTCAGGATTATTGTCCTTCATCAGCAGAGTGTATGTAGATTTTCAGGCGTTTGCTGTGCAGGCTGCCAAAGTGTCATCAGGTGCAGTACCTCTCAGGGTGTGTGGGTGCGTAACCTGAGCTCGTCAGATCAAAGGCTCGAGGGAGCCATATTTAAGTAGGGTTCGATAGGTCGCACACCACTCCACCAACCAGCGGGTAACCCCAGGAGCATCATGGTAAATGCAGTTTCTTTAAGCGAGTGCGCTTTTCAAAAGTTCCGAAGTATAAATGCAAAGTTGCAGGCCAACTCTGGACACCAGTGTTTCAGGATTATTGTCCTTCATCAGCAGAGTGTAGATAGATTTTCAGGGGTTTGCTGTGCAGGCTGCCAAAGTGTCATCAGGTTCAGTACCTCTCAGGGCGTGTGGGTGCGTAACCTGAGCTCGTCAGCTCAAAGGCTCGAGGGAGCCATATTTAAGTAGGGTTCGATAGGTCGCACACCACTCCACCAACCAGCGGGTAACCCCAGGAGCATCACGGTAAATGCAGTTTCTCTAAGCGAGTGCGCTTTTTAAAAGTTCCGAACTATAAATGCAAAGTTGCAGGCCAACTCTGGACACGTGTGTTTCAGGATTATTGTCCTTCATCAGCAGAGTGTAGGTAGATTTTCAGGGGTTTGCTGTGCAGGCTGCCAAAGTTTCATCAGGTGCAGTACCTCTCAGGGTGTGTGGGTGCGTAACCTGAGCTCGTCAGATCAAAGACTCGAGGGAGCCATATTTAAGTAGGGTTCGATAGGTCGCACACCACTCCACCAACCAGCGGGTAACCCCAGGAGCATCACAGTAAATGCAGTTTCTTTAAGCGAGTGCGCTTTTCAAAAGTTCCGAAGTATAAATGCAAAGTTGCAGGCCAACTCTGGACACCGGTGTTTCAGGATTATTGTCCTTCATCAGCAGAGTGTAGGTAGATTTTCAGGGGTTTGCTCTGCAGGTTGCCAAAGTATCATTAGGTTCAGTACCTCTCAGGGCGCGTGGGTGCGTAACCTGAGCTCGTCAGCTCAAAGGCTCGAGGGAGCCATATTTGTGTAGGGTTCGATAGGTCGCACACCACTCCACCAACCAGCGGGTAACCCCAGGAGCATCACGGTAAATGCAGTTTCTCTAAGCGAGTGCGCTTTTTAAAAGTTCCGAACTATAAATGCAAAGTTGCAGGCCAACTCTGGACACGTGTGTTTCAGGATTATTGTCCTTCATCAGCAGAGTGTAGGTAGATTTTCAGGGGTTTGCTGTGCAGGCTGCCAAAGTGTCATCAGGTGCAGTACCTCTCAGGGTGTGTGGGTGCGTAACCTGAGCTCGTCAGATCAAAGACTCGAGGGAGCCATATTTAAGTAGGGTTCGATAGGTCGCACACCACTCCACCAACCAGCGGGTAACCCCAGGAGCATCACAGTAAATGCAGTTTCTTTAAGCGAGTGCGCTTTTCAAAAGTTCCGAAGTATAAATGCAAAGTTGCAGGCCAACTCTGGACACCGGTGTTTCAGGATTATTGTCCTTCATCAGCAGAGTGTAGGTAGATTTTCAGGGGTTTGCTGTGCAGGTTGCCAAAGTATCATTAGGTTCAGTACCTCTCAGGGCGCGTGGGTGCGTAACCTGAGCTCGTCAGCTCAAAGGCTCGAGGGAGCCATCTTTAAGTAGGGTTCGATAGGTCGCACACCACTCCACCAACCAGCGGGTAACCCCAGGAGCATCACGGTAAATGCAGTTTCTTTAAGCGAGTGCGCTTTTCAAAAGTTCCGAAGTATAAATGCAAAGTTGCAGGCCAACTCTGGACACCGGTGTTTCAGGGTTATTGTCCTTCATCAGCAGAGTGTAGATAGATTTTCAGGGGTTTGCTGTGCAGGCTGCCAAAGTGTCATCAGGTTCAGTACCTCTCAGGGCACGTGGGTGCGTAACCTGAGCTCGTCAGCTCAAAGGCTCGAGGGAGCCATATTTAAGTAGGGTTTGATAGGTCGCACACCACTCCACCAACCAGCGGGTAACCCCAGGAGCATCACGGTAAATGCAGTCGGAGTGCGACCCATGACTTTCACCAAGATGTAAGTTATGGGCTGTACTCGCCGAATTGGGCATTCCCCATCAAATCTTGCATATTTTAATCCGGCTCCATCATGACAACTTTGCACAGGTCAGGTGTGGAAGAAATGGTCTTCTATCAGCAAAATTCCCCATTGACAGATGGGTGAGACAGGGTAATTTCTCATTTAAATGGGATACAATATACTGATGCCCCCAAGCTAGCTGGTAGCAGGTTGCCTGTGATTATGTTCGCAGACGACACCCTGCTGCTTTCAAAATCTCCAATGGGGATACAGAAGATTTTGGATGGCTTTGTGGGATTTTGTGAGGAAAGGGGTTTGGAAATCACCGCTATGAAAACCAAATTCATGATTTTCAATCTCCCTACAGCCACGAGACCTAACCCCGTAATTGGAACAATCAGGCTGGAAAGACTTCAAACTTTTGTCTATCTAGGGGTAACCCTCAATGAAAACATAACGTGGGCCCCGCACCAAATTAAGTCTCAACTCAGGCAGTCCCAGCTTACAGGGGGTATTCTAAAGCTCTCCAACACCTCTACAATAAAACCTATTCGACCAGTTGTGGAGATTTATAAAACGCAAGTGAGAGGGGCGGCCATTTATGGGGGTGAACTTTGGGGGTACGCCTGCAGGGCTGAGATAGTTGTTACAGAAAATAAATTCCTCAGGCAACTGTTGACGTTGCCCCCTAGTACTCCACTGTTACCTATTAGATTGGATATGGGACTTAGGCCTATAGATGAGGTTGTGGGCCTGAAGCCTTTAGTGTTCTGGCGGAGACTATGGAGAACCCCGGAGCTCTCTGCTTATAGACAGGAATAATTAGAAATTCTAAGTTTACCAAATGCTTGGAAAAATGAATTTATCAAGCTGGGGCTCCCGCAAATGTGGTATAACCCTGAAACTGCCTGTCCCAGGTCCCCAAGAAAAAGCTTGTCCAAACGTTTTTTATGAAAGTAAATTAACTGCCTCCATATCTAGTGTACATAGCGGCACTTTTACTCATCGTTTTTTAAAGGAAAAGGATTTTTATGATTTTTAAATTGTCATGGATGATATTTTCCCTGTTTTTATGAGGAAGCTGTACTTGCAGTGGAGGTATGGTATATTGCCAGTCAGAGCCTTTACATGTGATTGGTCCCCAGCTGCTCCGAAAAATTGTCCTAATTTCTGTTGTGACCTGGAAAGCGAAATACATATCATTTTTTTTGCCCTGCATATCGAAAAAAGAGGAGGCACTGGCTCGTGCCTTTATGTAAAAACATGCGAATTACACACTGCATGCAAGCCTACCGCATTCTTAAAACTGATTTGTCACCTATAGTTGTTTTTGCTGTTGCAAAATTTCTTGCGGCGATATGGCTTAAACGCAGGGGCGTGCTGAAAATTGTATAATTTTGACAATGCACATGCGCTTTACAAAGAAAACTTTAAGCTGTTGATGTAGAGGTTATTGACTGATTTGAACTAGCTACCACACTGATCTTGTATTAACATGAATTTGTTTCTCCTTCCAATGTTTTTAAAATGTGAAATGCTGTTTTTATGACTGTATGTTTGTCTTGTAAGGCATGTATTGCCGAAATAAAGGTTATGAAAATGGAAACGGAATAGAAGCCAGTAGACAAAGGTCCAGAATTCAAGTAACTCTTTTGTGCCCAGGAATAGAAGCAAGTGCAACACTCACATTACTGGTACCGAATCCCCTGTTGCTCAGTGAACTAATAAGACTGATTTTTCGTGACATTTCATTTACAACGGGTTCTGTGCAAGTACCTGAGCAAGAATTGACAAATTTACGTTTTGACATTCTCAATTGTGCCATTTTCGCGATAGAGGACACTGGTTCTAAACTTATCCGAGACATTGAATAGACTATAACAGTGGGTAAAATACCGGGCTCTAAGGGTTAGTTAGCATAGCGCCAAGAGGAAGAAGAATAAAATTAGGGCCTATTCACCAGCCCGAGTGGACCGAGAATAAACTTAGGGCACATTCACAAGCAGATTACAAAGCATAGATAAGGGACAGGTTTGTTCTGGAGTAATGTCATCCACTGAATCCCACACATGTAACTGAAAAGCAGTGGTCCTTGCAATATTGTTACCGGCACCAGCAATACTAGTGACAATGATGATTATAGTATAATCTGCTTATCTTGAGATACCGCACTTTAATGGTAGAGTGGGGGATGGAAGTGATGGAAGTGAACCAAATAAATCCCTTAAGGACTACAAACTGAATATGACAACAAGCAATGATGAAATGGGGGTGGATGTGAATAAAGGGGACAAAGGAGGATTGTGGGAAACATATGAAGGAAATCAATACGTTGAGATGTTAAAATTATAGGTGTCAATTTTGAATATATCGGATTTCTAGGTTTGCACACATCTGCCAACAGGCACCACACATAGTTTGAAGTATCACATACTGCCAGTGTCCAGGTATGTAGGCTGTGTCTTAATGCGTCGGTGTCTGTAGGTGTGACTGTATCTGAAGTACTGGCCCCTTCCAGTGATAGCAAGCAAGCAACAGGCCCTCCTCTCATACCTAAAAAGCTCCCTTGCACAAATATGCAGCCAACTAAGGGAGACCTAGAAATGTTGAAAGAATTTGACAAGACGTCGAGGAATGATGATTGGAAAGGTCGAGCAGGCTGGGATGACTTAGGGACAGAGCAGACAGACAACATGAAAGTGCCAAGGTTCAGGGTAGGGGAAGTGATGGCCCCCTCCTGCATCCTCAATGATCAAAGGATAGCACCCAAAAGAATACCAGTTTTGCCGAAAAAAGGTAGAGCATGTAGCTTTACAGAATTACTGGACAAAGACGTCTGGAAAGAATGCATCTCATTTACATGCACCTTAGCAGAACTGGCTCGGCTCAGGGTTGGCAGGGATTGAGACAGGATAAACAGGATGAAAGGTATACAACCAGCAAAAACAGTCCAACAGATATATATGGGCACTAGCAGCTGTAACCACACCACGAGACTGACACGACTCAGGAGCCGTGACGAGTCGTCACCAGGTCTGGTAGGTTACAAGGGCCTTTTCTTTGTCTGTGGCCCAGTGGTATTCTTCTATTTGCCACCAGGATGGTATGGAAGTTGCTACCTAGCATCCATCATCCCACAGATGACCCACTTCACCAAATTAGTGCCAGCAGAAGAGAAAGTGTTGGCACCGGTTAGGGCCAAGACAACAGCAGCATGGATAGACAACTTGTTAACAGGTTTTTGGGCAATGGTTCCAGTAGTAGGCAGGGTAAACCAGTTATCCAGAATGATTGAGGATCTAGCAGATTCTGGCACTGGCGCCTTAGGAAATATAACGGAAGAACTCACCTCCATGAGGTCCATCATAATCCAGAATAGGATTGCTCCAGACTAAGCATGGGCGAATTTTGCGAATCTGGCGTTCGCAAATTTGCGGATTTGCGAACTCGCAATCCGCAAAATCCGCGAATTCTCGCGAATTTGCGGATTTTTTTTGTGTTTGCAAGGATTTCTGCCAGTTCGCGAGGGTTTTGTACCAGTTCGCAGTTGCGAACTTACATGTCGGCTCGCAACGGTCGCGATTATGTTGTTTCTACGTCTGGTTCATCATCACAGGTTCCCAGCACCCTCTGTTTCACCACTGCCACCCTCTGTTTCACTAATGCCACCCTCTGGTACATCAATGCCACCCTCTGGTTCATCATCACTGTAGATTATGGGGGGGAAAAGCAAGCACACCTGCCCCGCTTCAATTGACATGAATTTATTTGGGGTTGATTTATTAATGTGTCACTGTTTTAAAATTCCAGTCTGCACCTGCTTCCTTATCTGTAATTTGCTTTCTGTTGCAGTGCAATTTTTTTTTTCCAGGACCTTTGTGGCCTACTTGTAGCTATTCTATGATCCGGCTGTGAGGGTCAGAGCAGGGTCATACAATTGTTGCAACTAGCAACTGAACTCTGGAGGGGCCCCAGTCAGGAAGCACTACAGGGAATGGTTACTAATGATGAATTTGAACTTTTGCACCTGCTGCTGAGTGCTTTCAGTTTAGCAAAACTCGTTTTTCTGCAGAACAGCAAATGTAATGCCAACAAACTTACTTGTGAAAGTTTATTTCTAATCCAAAAGTGATCCAAAGAAAGTCAAAAGGCCTCAAATCCAAAAAAGGGCAGGCAAATGTCAACCTGAGGAGTTATTCTGATAAAAATCATCATTTTCAGAAGGTCTATGCTGCTTGCTAGTGGATTTCTTGTGTAGAATTGCAAATTTTGTAATTTCGCGAGTGCGAGATTGTTGCTGCCCGCCACACCTACATGTTCGCAATTGCGAACTTACACCGCACGCCGCAAAATTGTATTACCAAGAAAAAAAAATCCGCTGCGTGCGAATTTGCGGATTTTCGGTAAATTGGCGAGCGTTCGCGGATTGCAAATTTACCGAAAATCCACAAAATCCGCGAGCGGAATGGATTTTCCGCCCATGCTTCCTCCAGACATCATTCTGGCCAAAGAAGGCGGCGTCTACAACGTCATCCATCATTTACTTTCATAGTGCTGTATATTCATACCAGACAACAATGGGAATATAAATAAAGCAATAGATAAGATCAAGGATATTAGAGATGAAGCCCATGGTATACACACGGGAGGCTTGTGGGTAGACATGATGAACTGGTTTGCAGACTGGGGCTCTTGGATACTAAAGGCCATTATAAAAGTGGTAACAGTCCTTTTGACACTATGCCTCCTGGTCAATATCTGCCCAGCCTGTTGTACAGTCATTTCCAACTCCTGTGCCCGCTGTATACCCAGGGATGGTATTACATCACACCACACCCTTGAGGATGAGGGACAAGAGATGATGAACAAAGCTGATTTCTGATTAGCATATGATTTGGTATCAGATGTGGCAATGATGCAGCTGATTTTATATGATACCAACGGCTTTTCCTTTAAGGCCTGTAGCTTTCTTTGACCTACTTAACAATTGACACCAGCAAGAATGCACAAAATTTTCGCATGATCCATTTTCTGTGTCATCCAGCTGCAACGTGCAAAAGCAACGCAAGGCTTTCCGAGAACACGCATGCCAGCTTCCAGCTAGCTATTTCAAAACCTCATATTTCCTATCAGTGTCAACGTGACCTGACCGGTCACGTCCGTGCCATGCCCACGTATACCAGAAACACATATTTCACCTTTGTGGAAATACCCCAAATCTGCTTTTGGTCATGACATGTGGGCAGCAACACCAGATCTTAGACGTATTTCGGTCCTTAGAAGGTATCACACCAGGATTAACGTGATAAAATTGAAGGAGGACCCCGCACAGACTTATAGGGGACTGGGGGGAAGAAAGTATTTAGGAAAACGTGAAAGCGTCCCCACTAGAAGTGGACAGATCAAAGATGTCCAATTGCAAGGAGTAATTGCTCAGTTGGGACTAATTATCTGGAAAACAGCATGCCCTCAATTGGGCGGGAAAGGCAAAGGTACAAAGGTATACCATAAGTTTCTCAAAAGAGGTTAAGAGTTAAACTAGACACCCCCAACAAATTGTATTCACAGTTCTTGCTGTGGTATGACACTAAGTTGAAACGTGAAATTATTAAGAACCCAAAATTAAAAACCTTTTGAAGAAAACCATACATAAGTTCAAAAAAGAGAGATGTTTTCCACACTATACGTTTGGTAAAAAAACTCTGTTACACTTTATTCTGTTACAATAGTTTCTCATTATCACAATAATCTTAAAAACACATGTTATACATTTTATTATAAAAAAGATTAAAAAACAAAGAATCAAACAGTCGACGCGGCGTTTCGGTATTTTTTGATAGTAGACCTTCTTCAGGACTGATTCTAAATGAATTTAAAAACACAGAGTTACCATTCTTTTTTTGGTACAGATACAATATACATCTCTCTTCTGTCTACAGCGTAGCATCCTCTCTTACATCACATTTCATGCTATGTTTTTATCTTTTGTTTTGTGTCATTTGGTCTATCCTACTACAACAGGGTACTATACATTATGTGTCTACTTTTTCTAGTATATTTTAAACATGATATTAATTAAACCTATATATCACTCTGCCCCCACATTACTACACTTGTTACAGAACTAATAAGGTTTACCTTTCCCTTGGACTTCTTGTCCACTGCTGTTAACCACTTCTCTGGCGTATAATGCGAGCATATGTGTAAGGTTCTTATTTTATTATGTACCTTATTCATAGTAGATGTTATATCTCCAGTTAGAAATAAAGTTCTCTTCCCATGTGCACACTATGGGCTTCGGAATAATGGACCGGTCAAGACTTATTCAAGTTGCGATGTCACTGTATGGGATAAATATTTGTTGAAGATAATTAGTCCCAACTGAGCAATTACTCCTTGCAATTGGACATCTTTGATCTGTCCACTTCTAGTGGGGACGCTTTCACGTTTTTCACACCAGGATTAGCCTTCACTGATTGGTCCAGCAGGACATAGTCTGATCTGTGTTATGTATTTTGTGATGCCCATCCTCTAGGGCTTGTATCTATAAAATGTTTCTGCACTGTCATACCAATTGGGCTCTCAGTAAGCTTTGCTGAGGTCTCCGTGCTGCACGTTTATTTTAACATTCTGATTGGGTTCCCAATAAATCTTGAAAACTTGTGTGCTGAGAGAGAATTGTTTCTGTGTTATTATTTATCTTTTACTATTTTCAGCTTCAACAATACTAGTGTATCATGAGGTGTATCAGATTATCATGTGGATGATGTCATCAGTGATGTCATTTGAGATGTCATCAGTGATGTCACTGATCATGTCATGAATTATGTAATATGTGACATCATCAGCAGTGCATTGCAGGTGCGGGAGTTATAGTTAGCAGAACTAAGTATAACGGAGGAATTTCTATGGTTTTGTATGAGTGAAATGTCCAGCTAACTATAACACCCCTGAAACCTATGTTTTTTTCCGTGAATTTCTAAGGTTTTTTAAATGTTAATTTCCAACTATAACGTCTCTGAAACCTATGTTTTTTACTGTGAATTTCAAAGCTGTTTTAAATGCTAATTTTTAACTATAACGTCTCTGAAACCTATGGATTTGTTAGTGAATTTCAAAGGTTTTTTTAATGCTAATTTTTAAGTGTAATAGTAGTTATACCTATTTTTTTTACTGATTTTCTACATTTTTTTAACTGTTTATTTAGAAATATTTTATTCATTAAATACCATATATATTTCAGAAAATTGCCCCAAAATGTTTTTTTAATTCAAACTGAAATATTGTTCAATTTTTTTGTTTTATTTTTCATTTTAATATATTTATATTATTTTTTTTCTTTTCCCCAAAAATTTGGGATTCGCGCACCCAAGCGTACACATCACGGTGAGTGCGCGGATTCTAGCCACCATTTTAGAAAAGTCGTGAAGGATCCGCGTACGGTGCGCGACGGCTGCATGTGTTTCAGCGAGATTGGTATGCGACCAGTCCGCGACTCCTGCTCCTGTGCATTCGTGACAGATGCGCATTATGGTACGCAACCCTTGCACGGTGGCGGGTCCCACTTGACATCATATACATGCTAGGGCGCGCTGGGTGCGCAACTCCGGCAAAAAATGTTTATGTTCTAAAATGATATGAATGTGTCTTTAATATACATATTAGAGCAAGAGATTAACTAAGATATTCATAAAAATAATATATTTGTACTTATAATAAGTCATGTCGCGTCGGATGCGTGCTTCGTGAGCGCAGAGTGCGCGGATCCCATGTGACCTAAAAAAACAGATTTCATTGGTTCATAACATTTCCCACGGTAACTATTGAAGGACCCCACCCATTTTATTCACTCTTGTTGGAGCATCTTAAAAGAGACATCTCTTTTCCTACAAGAACCCTTTTTGCTTGTTTTTTTTGGTGTTTTTCAAAAAATATCAAACAAAAATGCATCTGGACAGCAGCAGCAGCAGGGGGAAGTATCTTCTGAAGAAGAATTCTTGCAGGAGGCACCACGTCCACAGAGGCCAGAATCTGTAGTGTGGAAATTCTTAACTTTTCCACCTGGAGAGGAGAAAGTAAATGTGAGAAACGTGACGTGCAAAATTTGTGACGGAGTCCTGACAAGAGGCAGTGAAAAAAAATGCTCTTGTGGCACTGCTTCTATGTACAAGCATCTCCGGACCACACTTCCTCTCAATCTTGCTCGGGAGGAAATGAGGCGAGCTGCTTTGAACCCCTCACCTGCTATGGCAGGTACTTCCGGAGCATCCTCAGGAACACCTGCAATGGACATTAGACCAGAATTCGCCGTTCTCAAGCAACACTGCGTGAAGTGTAAGAAACTTATATGTTTCGGTGAGCAGTCGTGGGTGCAGTTTGTGCTGCGCAACGCAACCATCGTTTCAAACTTTTTTTGTTTTTGTTTTTGAAATGATAAGTAATTCCAAAAGTTTCCTGTTTTATTCATTCTTTTTTTTGTTCATTTTGGAAAAAAAACACCAAAACAAATACAAAATTGTTTAAAAAAATACAAAAAATACAAAAGAAAAAATAAGAAAAAAAAGTTTTTAGCAGAACTACCTTATCTGGTTACAGAAATAACTAATTGCAAGGTAAAATGTGAAAGTTTGGTTGAATATATGTACACAGCATGATTGACTGAAAGAATCCAGTAGTAGTGTATGGTGAATTTATAGGTGATGATTTATGAAGAAGTACTGCAGCATGACACTGCAAGCTCTTTAGCTGCACTGCACTGTGGCACTTCCGAAGCACAGGGATGTGACATATGTACATGAATATGTTGCAACGCTGTGCTTCCCTCTGCACTGCTGCACCAACTGCAGCCATGAGGTGACAGAGGCATCCTTGCACCTTGGTGCAAGGATGTCTGTGCCATGCGGAGATTGTTTTTGTGCAGGAAGGGACACCTTCCTGCACAAAAACAATCAGTAAAGGCATTTTCCTCTTTCAATGTATGCTGTGGAATGGAAAGGGGCGACCACTCGGACCCCCCGAACGTATGGTTGGGGGCCCGGATCCTCCCGGGAAACCATTTTGGGCGGGGGGCGTGTCACGGCTGGTATGCCCAAAGCGGCGTAGCCGTGGCGCGCCTTTTCCCACCCAAGAGGGGTTGTCCTAGACACCTACACCGATGGCCACGCCCAGTAGGCGTACCGGCGGAGGGTTCACGCCCTCCTGAAGAGGAATAAAGAGAGCGGGAATCCGTAGAAGCATCCTCTTGTTCCTGTGCTTGGAAGCTGCACCCACTCGTCGCACGTGAGCCCTCGACAGAACAAGGAGCAATTTTGAGAATTTGTAATTCTACTGTTTCTCTTTCAGCGACTTCGAGGCTAAAAGATCTAGGACCGTTTTGATCGTCTGAGAGCGACTACTCGAAAGGAATGTGTGGCAAGAAGGCAGGGAAGAAGTCCGAGGCTGACCAGATGCTTCGGATGTTGGTGAGCAGAATCGCGAAGATCGAACGAAACGTTGTTATGGTCCCTGCGCTTGGCAGACATATGGCGAACATGAAGAAGCAGATGGCTGCGATGAACAATCCGGGTAAACCAAAGAAGGTAATAGGCCCGGAGTTGCCCCGGAGGGTAGGGGGAATAGGGCTCCAGGGGGGGAGGTCCCGGTCCCCAAGGTACCCCCGGTGAGCCCTGCCATTCCGGTCGAGGCCCCGGTACTCCCAGTCGCGGGTCAGCCGATTCCGGTTGTGATTACGGCCGCTAACGAGGAGGACATGCCGCCTGAATTGGCCGCCCAGTTGGCCGCATGGCTCGGCAGAAAAACAGGGGGTGCTACGGCACCTGGAGACACGGCCGAAGAGGCCAGGTTACTAATTCAGCAGTTGCGGCAGTCGCGAGATGCCGCGAAGGCGAATCTCCCTCTTGTCCCCCCACAGGTGACCCCGGAAGGACCGGCAGCTGGCGTGGAAAAAACAGCGGGAACGTCAACCGAACTGGGTAAGCAGGCATTGCCAATTGCGGGGGAGGGCTCATTGCCCTCAAGACGGGAGAGAGTGGTTCAACATATCCCGTTGGCCACGAAAGAATTAATTTGGGCTGACAAGTATGTTAATATGTTTTCTCTGTTGACTGACCATCGCGAGATGGAGTATGCTAAGATGCAGAAAGATTTGTGGCACCCGAGTGTTTGGCGAGCCAAGATGGCGGGATTCAGGGTGGATGAGACTATAACAAATTGGGGCAAGGCCTTTGCGATGTTTACTGCAATTATCGGGGAGCGTAAGCCCGAGGTATTACCCGAATTATCTTGTTATCAGGCACGTATAATGGATTTTTATGAAACATATGAGGGGAACGAATGGATGGGTTACGACATGAAGTTCCGTAAAGCCAAAGAGTACGATTCATCTCTGACGTGGGATTGTCTCGACTCGATTTCGTGGCAGAAGCAGCTCCTGCCTGGCGCGACGAAGACGTCCTCGCCAGGCGGGAATGGGACGGGGCTTTCCCGCCAACAGCCGGCGGTGCCCTTTCGAGCGGGCGCCGGTGGCGATCACCAACCAAAGACCGGGGGGAATGCGGGGGGTCTGTTGGAGCTTTAATAGAGGTAACTGCTCCAGACCGCAAGGGGCATGTAAGTTCAGGCATGCGTTTGCGGGTTGCGGGAATTCCTCGCACCCGGAAAGTTCGTGCAGATCCAAAAATGGCGGGTCGGGAGGTAAAGGAGGGTCCAAACAAGACTGAGGGGGACAACTGTGTACCGTTACCTACCCCCGTTGATATCATGGCAATGATCCCCTGGCTAAACAAATACCCTGATCATGTCTCCGCTGGGGTGTTGAGGAACGGATTATTATATGGTTTCCACATCCCGGCGGGGGATTTTCGTGGGGAATCACTTTGTAGAAACCAACTATCGGCTCGGCATAATCCAGTGGTGGTAGAGAAGAAGATTGAAAAAGAGGTTTCCCTGGGCTGGGTGGCGGGCCATACCAGCACCCTCCAATAACAAATTTTGTCTGTTCCCCGTTAGGAGTAGTCCCCAAAAAAGACCCAGGGGAATTTAGGATGATCCATAACTTGTCAGCACTGAAGGGTCTCTGGGTGAACGATGCGATTGACCCCTGAGTTTGTTCGGTGCGGTACGCATCCTTCGATGATGCCGTCACCATGTTGAATCGCCTGGGGCCCGGAGCGCTGATGGCAAAGTCAGATATCGAGTCGGCGTTCCGTTTGCTCCCGGTACACCCACAGGATCAGCGTCTGTTAGGCTTTGTGTTCCAAGGACGTTACTACATGGATAGATGCATGCCAATGGGTTGCTCCATCTCTAGTGCTTATTTTGAGAAATTCAGCTGTTTTTTGGAATGGGCGTTCACTGAGGCCACTGGGCATAGCCATGTTATGCATTACTTAGATGATTTTCTGTTCTTGGGGGCAGCCGGCGACACAACATGTGTGCAGGCGCTACAGGAGTTTTGTATCCTCATGAGGGAATTCGGGGTGCCATTGGCACCAGGTAAGACGGTGGGACCATCTACTTCACTCAAGTTTCTGGGAATTGAGCTCGATTCTGTGGAGGGATGTTTCCGTTTGCCGGCAGAGAAAATAGTGAAATTTAGGGCTTCCCTGGAGCTGTGCCTTAGTAAGGAAAAAGTGATCCTGCATCAGTTACAACAAGCAGTGGGTCAGCTTAACTTTGCCCTGAGGGTGTTACCAATGGCCCGCCCCTTTTCACGCTCTATTGCACAGGCTATGGTCGGTCTCAAAGAAGGACACCACCGCACGAGACTGTCTGCAGAGGTTCGCTAGGACATGCGCATTTGGTTGGCATTCCTGGCGGACTTCAACGGTCGAGTAGTGTGGAACAAGCCGCCAGTGTCTTCGGACGAGCTAGGTTTGTGGACTGACTCGGCGGGGAGCGTGGGATTTGGCGCCATTTTTGGCAACCGATGGTCGGCGCAAACATGGCCGACATGGTGGCACACCAGCGGTCTGACAAGTAACATTGGGTTCCTCGAGCTATTTCCTATTTTCGTGGCTCTGATGGCATGGCCGGACGAGTTCAGAGATCGCTCTGTGGTATTTTAGTCCGACAGTATGACTGTTGTTGAATGTATAAATAATCAGGCAGCACGCTGCAAGTGGATATTGAGATTGTTGAAGGAAATTGTACTACTCTGCATGAGACTGAATGTACAGTTCAGGGCGAAACATGTGCCGGGTGTACTGAATCATGCTGCTGATGCACTCTCTCGTTCACATATGCAGGCGTTCAGGGGTTATCTACCTACTGCAGACCTAGCGGCGGCACCATTCCCCGAAGTACTCTGGCTACTCGGTGCCCCGGATTACAAGACCTCGTGGCAGCAAGCTTAGCCCCCAGGACGAGGAAGGCATACGAAGGAGCGTTTCGTTCCTATGGTGCATTTTTGGGTCCGGCAGGGGAGCAGAAATGGGGTCAGGAGGATTGCTTCCTGAGGTTTCTGGTAGCATTACTCAGGGAAGGCCGATCAGTGGCAACGGCCAGTAGGCACCGGGCGGCCATTTCATTCATGGCGCAGGTGCATGGCATCAAGGACCCAACATCTTCCTTCTTGGCAAGGAAAGCCCTTCGTGGCTGGCAGCGCCTTGAGGGTCGTAGAGTAGACGAGAGGCGCCCAATTGGGTTAGAAAGGTTGTCCCTGCTTATGGCGATACTACCCTCGACATGTTCCTCCCAATTCGAAGCAGTTCTATTTCGGGCCGCTTTCGCATTAGCTTTCCATGGGGCTATGCGGGTGAGCGAACTGGTCGCAAAGAACAAGAAGGATGTGGAGGGAGGTCTGTGTCGGGATCACATCCTGATCAGCGGTGATTCAATGGTAGTCACAATAGCTAAGTCCAAGACTGATCAGAGAGCTATGGGAGACAGTGTTGTTGTCCAGCGCATGCGAGGGTCCCCCATGTGCCCGATGAAGTGCATTGAGGAATATTTGGCGCTAAGGGCGGATACATGGGGTGGGAGTTTGCTGAGACACATCGATGCCACCCCACTGACGAGGTTTCAGTTTCAGAGGGTGCTGACAATGGCAATCGCAGCGGCGGGCTTGGACCCGTGCGATTTTGGGACCCACTCCTTCAGGATAGGGGCTGCTACTGAGGCTACAGCCAGGGGTCAAAGCGGGGGGTCTGTTGGAGCTTTAATAGAGGTAACTGCTCCAGACCGCAAGGGGCATGTAAGTTCAGACATGCGTTTGCGGGTTGCGGGAATTCCTCGCACCCGGAAAGTTCGTGCAGATCCAAAAATGGCGGGTCGGGAGGTAAAGGAGGGTCCAAACAAGACTGAGGGGGACCACTGTGTACCGTTACCTACCCCCGTTGATATCATGGCAATGATCCCCTGGCTAAACAAATACCCTGATCATGTCTCCGCTGGGGTGTTGAGGAACGGATTATTATATGGTTTCCACATCCCGGCGGGGGATTTTCGTGGGGAATCACTTTGTAGAAACCAACTATCGGCTCGGCATAATCCAGTGGTGGTAGAGAAGAAGATTGAAAAAGAGGTTTCCCTGGGCTGGGTGGCGGGCCCATACCAGCACCCTCCAATAACACATTTTGTCTGTTCCCCGTTAGGAGTAGTCCACAAAAAAGACCCAGGGGAATTTAGGATGATCCATAACTTGTCAGCACCGAAGGGTCTCTCGGTGAACGATGCGATTGACCCGGGAGTTTGTTCGGTGCGGTACGCATCCTTCGATGATGCCGTCACCATGTTGAATCGCCTGGGGCCCGGAGCGCTGATGGCAAAGTCAGATATCGAGTCGGCGTTCCGTTTGCTCCCGGTACACCCACAGGATCAGCGTCTGTTAGGCTTTGTGTTCCAAGGACGTTACTACATGGATAGATGCATGCCAATGGGTTGCTCCATCTCTAGTGCTTATTTTGAGAAATTCAGCTGTTTTTTGGAATGGGCGTTCACTGAGGCCACTGGGCATAGCCATGTTATGCATTACTTAGATGATTTTCTGTTCTTGGGGGCAGCCGGCGACACAACATGTGCGCAGGCGCTACAGGAGTTTTGTATCCTCATGAGGGAATTCGGGGTGCCATTGGCACCAGGTAAGACGGTGGGACCATCTTCTTCACTCAAGTTTCTGGGAATTGAGCTCGATTCTGTGGAGGGATGTTTCCGTTTGCCGGCAGAGAAAATAGCGAAATTTAGGGCTTCCCTGGAGCTGTGCCTTAGTAAGGAAAAAGTGATCCTGCATCAGTTACAACAAGCAGTGGGTCAGCTTAACTTTGCCCTGAGGGTGTTACCAATGGCCCGCCCCTTTTCACGCTCTATTGCACAGGCTATGGTCGGTCTCAAAGAAGGACACCACCGCACGAGACTGTCTGCAGAGGTTCGCCAGGACATGCGCATTTGGTTGGCATTCCTGGCGGACTTCAACGGTCGAGTAGTGTGGAACAAGCCGCCAGTGTCTTCGGACGAGCTAGGTTTGTGGACTGACTCGGCGGGGAGCGTGGGATTTGGCGCCATTTTTGGTAACCGATGGTCGGCGCAAACATGGCCGACATGGTGGCACACCAGCGGTCTGACAAGTAACATTGGGTTCCTCGAGCTATTTCCTAGACACATCGATGCCACCCCACTGACGAGGTTTCAGTTTCAGAGGGTGCTGACAATGGCAATCGCAGCGGCGGGCTTGGACCCGTGCGATTTTGGGACCCACTCCTTCAGGATAGGGGCTGCTACTGAGGCTACAGCCAGGGGTCAAAGCGGGGGGTCTGTTGGAGCTTTAATAGAGGTAACTGCTCCAGACCGCAAGGGGCATGTAAGTTCAGGCATGCGTTTGCGGGTTGCGGGAATTCCTCGCACCCGGAAAGTTCGTGCAGATCCAAAAATGGCGGGTCGGGAGGTAAAGGAGGGTCCAAACAAGACTGAGGGGGACCACTGTGTACCGTTACCTACCCCCGTTGATATCATGGCAATGATCCCCTGGCTAAACAAATACCCTGATCATGTCTCCGCTGGGGTGTTGAGGAACGGATTATTATATGGTTTCCACATCCCGGCGGGGGATTTTCGTGGGGAATCACTTTGTAGAAACCAACTATCGGCTCGGCATAATCCAGTGGTGGTAGAGAAGAAGATTGAAAAAGAGGTTTCCCTGGGCTGGGTGGCGGGCCCATACCAGCACCCTCCAATAACAAATTTTGTCTGTTCCCCGTTAGGAGTAGTCCACAAAAAAGACCCAGGGGAATTTAGGATGATCCATAACTTGTCAGCACCGAAGGGTCTCTCGGTGAACGATGCGATTGACCCGGGAGTTTGTTCGGTGCGGTACGCATCCTTCGATGATGCCGTCACCATGTTGAATCGCCTGGGGCCCGGAGCGCTGATGGCAAAGTCAGATATCGAGTCGGCGTTCCGTTTGCTCCCGGTACACCCACAGGATCAGCGTCTGTTAGGCTTTGTGTTCCAAGGACGTTACTACATGGATAGATGCATGCCAATGGGTTGCTCCATCTCTAGTGCTTATTTTGAGAAATTCAGCTGTTTTTTGGAATGGGCGTTCACTGAGGCCACTGGGCATAGCCATGTTATGCATTACTTAGATGATTTTCTGTTCTTGGGGGCAGCCGGCGACACAACATGTGCGCAGGCGCTACAGGAGTTTTGTATCCTCATGAGGGAA
Source organism: Lissotriton vulgaris (assembly GCF_964263255.1). Taxonomy (NCBI): domain Eukaryota; kingdom Metazoa; phylum Chordata; class Amphibia; order Caudata; family Salamandridae; genus Lissotriton; species Lissotriton vulgaris. Next base: position 211,476 of record NW_028251925.1, read on the forward strand.
TTCGGGGTGCCATTGGCACCAGGTAAGACGGTGGGACCATCTTCTTCACTCAAGTTTCTGGGAATTGAGCTCGATTCTGTGGAGGGATGTTTCCGTTTGCCGGCAGAGAAAATAGCGAAATTTAGGGCTTCCCTGGAGCTGTGCCTTAGTAAGGAAAAAGTGATCCTGCATCAGTTACAACAAGCAGTGGGTCAGCTTAACTTTGCCCTGAGGGTGTTACCAATGGCCCGCCCCTTTTCACGCTCTATTGCACAGGCTATGGTCGGTCTCAAAGAAGGACACCACCGCACGAGACTGTCTGCAGAGGTTCGCCAGGACATGCGCATTTGGTTGGCATTCCTGGCGGACTTCAACGGTCGAGTAGTGTGGAACAAGCCGCCAGTGTCTTCGGACGAGCTAGGTTTGTGGACTGACTCGGCGGGGAGCGTGGGATTTGGCGCCATTTTTGGTAACCGATGGTCGGCGCAAACATGGCCGACATGGTGGCACACCAGCGGTCTGACAAGTAACATTGGGTTCCTCGAGCTATTTCCTAGACACATCGATGCCACCCCACTGACGAGGTTTCAGTTTCAGAGGGTGCTGACAATGGCAATCGCAGCGGCGGGCTTGGACCCGTGCGATTTTGGGACCCACTCCTTCAGGATAGGGGCTGCTACTGAGGCTACAGCCAGGGGTCAAAGCGGGGGGTCTGTTGGAGCTTTAATAGAGGTAACTGCTCCAGACCGCAAGGGGCATGTAAGTTCAGGCATGCGTTTGCGGGTTGCGGGAATTCCTCGCACCCGGAAAGTTCGTGCAGATCCAAAAATGGCGGGTCGGGAGGTAAAGGAGGGTCCAAACAAGACTGAGGGGGACCACTGTGTACCGTTACCTACCCCCGTTGATATCATGGCAATGATCCCCTGGCTAAACAAATACCCTGATCATGTCTCCGCTGGGGTGTTGAGGAACGGATTATTATATGGTTTCCACATCCCGGCGGGGGATTTTCGTGGGGAATCACTTTGTAGAAACCAACTATCGGCTCGGCATAATCCAGTGGTGGTAGAGAAGAAGATTGAAAAAGAGGTTTCCCTGGGCTGGGTGGCGGGCCCATACCAGCACCCTCCAATAACAAATTTTGTCTGTTCCCCGTTAGGAGTAGTCCACAAAAAAGACCCAGGGGAATTTAGGATGATCCATAACTTGTCAGCACCGAAGGGTCTCTCGGTGAACGATGCGATTGACCCGGGAGTTTGTTCGGTGCGGTACGCATCCTTCGATGATGCCGTCACCATGTTGAATCGCCTGGGGCCCGGAGCGCTGATGGCAAAGTCAGATATCGAGTCGGCGTTCCGTTTGCTCCCGGTACACCCACAGGATCAGCGTCTGTTAGGCTTTGTGTTCCAAGGACGTTACTACATGGATAGATGCATGCCAATGGGTTGCTCCATCTCTAGTGCTTATTTTGAGAAATTCAGCTGTTTTTTGGAATGGGCGTTCACTGAGGCCACTGGGCATAGCCATGTTATGCATTACTTAGATGATTTTCTGTTCTTGGGGGCAGCCGGCGACACAACATGTGCGCAGGCGCTACAGGAGTTTTGTATCCTCATGAGGGAATTCGGGGTGCCATTGGCACCAGGTAAGACGGTGGGACCATCTTCTTCACTCAAGTTTCTGGGAATTGAGCTCGATTCTGTGGAGGGATGTTTCCGTTTGCCGGCAGAGAAAATAGCGAAATTTAGGGCTTCCCTGGAGCTGTGCCTTAGTAAGGAAAAAGTGATCCTGCATCAGTTACAACAAGCAGTGGGTCAGCTTAACTTTGCCCTGAGGGTGTTACCAATGGCCCGCCCCTTTTCACGCTCTATTGCACAGGCTATGGTCGGTCTCAAAGAAGGACACCACCGCACGAGACTGTCTGCAGAGGTTCGCCAGGACATGCGCATTTGGTTGGCATTCCTGGCGGACTTCAACGGTCGAGTAGTGTGGAACAAGCCGCCAGTGTCTTCGGACGAGCTAGGTTTGTGGACTGACTCGGCGGGGAGCGTGGGATTTGGCGCCATTTTTGGTAACCGATGGTCGGCGCAAACATGGCCGACATGGTGGCACACCAGCGGTCTGACAAGTAACATTGGGTTCCTCGAGCTATTTCCTATTTTTGTGGCTCTGATGGCATGGCCGGACGAGTTCAGAGATCGCTCTGTGGTATTTTGGTCCGACAGTATGACTGTTGTTGAATGTATAAATAATCAGGCAGCACGCTGCAAGTGGATATTGAGATTGTTGAAGGAAATTGTACTACTCTGCATGAGACTGAATGTACAGTTCAGGGCGAAACATGTGCCGGGTGTACTGAATCATGCTGCTGATGCACTCTCTCGTTCACATATGCAGGCGTTCAGGGGTTATCTACCTACTGCAGACCTAGCGGCGGCACCATTCCCCGAAGTACTCTGGCTACTCGATGCCCCGGATTACAAGACCTCGTGGCAGCAAGCTTAGCCCCCAGGACGAGGAAGGCATACGAAGGAGCGTTTCGTTCCTATGGTGCATTTTTGGGTCCGGCAGGGGAGCAGAAATGGGGTCAGGAGGATTGCTTCCTGAGGTTTCTGGTAGCATTACTCAGGGAAGGCCGATCAGTGGCAACGGCCAGTAGGCACCGGGCGGCCATTTCATTCATGGCGCAGGTGCATGGCATCAAGGACCCAACATCTTCCTTCTTGGCAAGGAAAGCCCTTCGTGGCTGGCAGCGCCTTGAGGGTCGTAGAGTAGACGAGAGGCGCCCAATTGGGTTAGAAAGGTTGTCCCTGCTTATGGCGATACTACCCTCGACATGTTCCTCCCAATTCGAAGCAGTTCTATTTCGGGCCGCTTTCGCATTAGCTTTCCATGGGGCTATGCGGGTGAGCGAACTGGTCGCAAAGAACAAGAAGGATGTGGAGGGAGGTCTGTGTCGGGATCACATCCTGATCAGGGGTGATTCAATGGTAGTCACAATAGCTAAGTCCAAGACTGATCAGAGAGCTATGGGAGACAGTGTTGTTGTCCAGCGCATGCGAGGGTCCCCCATGTGCCCGATAAAGTGCATTGAGGAATATTTGGCGCTAAGGGCGGATACATGGCGTGGGAGTTTGCTGAGACACATCGATGCCACCCCACTGACGAGGTTTCAGTTTCAGAGGGTGCTGACAATGGCAATCGCAGCGGCGGGCTTGGACCCGTGCGATTTTGGGACCCACTCCTTCAGGATAGGGGCTGCTACTGAGGCGACAGCCAGGGGTCAAAGCGGGGGGTCTGTTGGAGCTTTAATAGAGGTAACTGCTCCAGACCGCAAGGGGCATGTAAGTTCAGGCATGCGTTTGCGGGTTGCGGGAATTCCTCGCACCCGGAAAGTTCGTGCAGATCCAAAAATGGCGTGTCGGGAGGTAAAGGAGGGTCCAAACAAGACTGAGGGGGACCACTGTGTACCGTTACCTACCCCCGTTGATATCATGGCAATGATCCCCTGGCTAAACAAATACCCTGATCATGTCTCCGCTGGGGTGTTGAGGAACGGATTATTATATGGTTTCCACATCCCGGCGGGGGATTTTCGTGGGGAATCACTTTGTAGAAACCAACTATCGGCTCGGCATAATCCAGTGGTGGTAGAGAAGAAGATTGAAAAAGAGGTTTCCCTGGGCTGGGTGGCGGGCCCATACCAGCACCCTCCAATAACAAATTTTGTCTGTTCCCCGTTAGGAGTAGTCCACAAAAAAGACCCAGGGGAATTTAGGATGATCCATAACTTGTCAGCACCGAAGGGTCTCTCGGTGAACGATGCGATTGACCCGGGAGTTTGTTCGGTGCGGTACGCATCCTTCGATGATGCCGTCACCATGTTGAATCGCCTGGGGCCCGGAGCGCTGATGGCAAAGTCAGATATCGAGTCGGCGTTCCGTTTGCTCCCGGTACACCCACAGGATCAGCGTCTGTTAGGCTTTGTGTTCCAAGGACGTTACTACATGGATAGATGCATGCCAATGGGTTGCTCCATCTCTAGTGCTTATTTTGAGAAATTCAGCTGTTTTTTGGAATGGGCGTTCACTGAGGCCACTGGGCATAGCCATGTTATGCATTACTTAGATGATTTTCTGTTCTTGGGGGCAGCCGGCGACACAACATGTGCGCAGGCACTACAGGAGTTTTGTATCCTCATGAGGGAATTCGGGGTGCCATTGGCACCAGGTAAGACGGTGGGACCATCTTCTTCACTCAAGTTTCTGGGAATTGAGCTCGATTCTGTGGAGGGATGTTTCCGTTTGCCGGCAGAGAAAATAGCGAAATTTAGGGCTTCCCTGGAGCTGTGCCTTAGTAAGGAAAAAGTGATCCTGCATCAGTTACAACAAGCAGTGGGTCAGCTTAACTTTGCCCTGAGGGTGTTACCAATGGCCCGCCCATTTTCACGCTCTATTGCACAGGCTATGGTCGGTCTCAAAGAAGGACACCACCGCACGAGACTGTCTGCAGAGGTTCGCCAGGACATGCGCATTTGGTTGGCATTCCTGGCTGACTTCAACGGTCGAGTAGTGTGGAACAAGCCGCCAGTGTCTTCGGACGAGCTAGGTTTGTGGACTGACTCGGCGGGGAGCGTGGGATTTGGCGCCATTTTTGGTAACCGATGGTCGGCGCAAACATGGCCGACATGGTGGCACACCAGCGGTCTGACAAGTAACATTGGGTTCCTCGAGCTATTTCCTATTTTTGTGGCTCTGATGGCATGGCCGGACGAGTTCAGAGATCGCTCTGTGGTATTTTGGTCTGACAATATGACTGTTGTTGAATGTATAAATAATCAGGCAGCACGCTGCAAGTGGATATTGAGATTGTTGAAGGAAATTGTACTACTCTGCATGAGACTGAATGTACAGTTCAGGGCGAAACATGTGCCGGGTGTACTGAATCATGCTGCTGATGCACTCTCTCGTTCACATATGCAGGCGTTCAGGGGTTATCTACCTACTGCGGACCTAGCGGTGGCACCATTCCCCGAAGTACTCTGGCTACTCGGTGCCCCGGATTACAAGACCTCGTGGCAGCAAGCTTAGCCCCCAGGACGAGGAAGGCATACGAAGGAGCGTTTCGTTCCTATGGTGCATTTTTGGGTCCGGCAGGGGAGCAGAAATGGGGTCAGGAGGATTGCTTCCTGAGGTTTCTGGTAGCATTACACAGGGAAGGCCGATCAGTGGCAACGGCCAGTAGGCACCGGGCGGCCATTTCATTCATGGCGCAGGTGCATGGCATCGAGGACCCAACATCTTCCTTCTTGGCAAGGAAAGCCCTTCGTGGCTGGCAGCGCCTTGAGGGTCGTAGAGTAGACGAGAGGCGCCCAATTGGGTTAGAAAGGTTGTCCCTGCTTATGGCGATACTACCCTCGACATGTTCCTCCCAATTCTAAGCAGTTCTATTTCGGGCCGCTTTCGCATTAGCTTTCCATGGGGCTATGCGGGTGAGCGAACTGGTCGCAAAGAACAAGAAGGATGTGGAGGGAGGTCTGTGTCGGGATCACATCCTGATCAGGGGTGATTCAATGGTAGTCACAATAGCTAAGTCCAAGACTGATCAGAGAGCTATGGGAGACAGTGTTGTTGTCCAGCGCATGCGAGGGTCCCCCATGTGCCCGATAAAGTGCATTGAGGAATATTTGGCGCTAAGGGCGGATACATGGGGTGGGAGTTTGCTGAGACACATCGATGCCACCCCACTGACGAGGTTTCAGTTTCAGAGGGTGCTGACAATGGCAATCGCAGCGGCGGGCTTGGACCCGTGCGATTTTGGGACCCACTCCTTCAGGATAGGGGCTGCTACTGAGGCTACAGCCAGGGGTCAAAGCGGGGGGTCTGTTGGAGCTTTAATAGAGGTAACTGCTCCAGACCGCAAGGGGCATGTAAGTTCAGACATGCGTTTGCGGGTTGCGGGAATTCCTCGCACCCGGAAAGTTCGTGCAGATCCAAAAATGGCGTGTCGGGAGGTAAAGGAGGGTCCAAACAAGACTGAGGGGGACCACTGTGTACCGTTACCTACCCCCGTTGATATCATGGCAATGATCCCCTGGCTAAACAAATACCCTGATCATGTCTCCGCTGGGGTGTTGAGGAACGGATTATTATATGGTTTCCACATCCCGGCGGGGGATTTTCGTGGGGAATCACTTTGTAGAAACCAACTATCGGCTCGGCATAATCCAGTGGTGGTAGAGAAGAAGATTGAAAAAGAGGTTTCCCTGGGCTGGGTGGCGGGCCCATACCAGCACCCTCCAATAACAAATTTTGTCTGTTCCCCGTTAGGAGTAGTCCACAAAAAAGACCCAGGGGAATTTAGGATGATCCATAACTTGTCAGCACCGAAGGGTCTCTCGGTGAACGATGCGATTGACCCGGGAGTTTGTTCGGTGCGGTACGCATCCTTCGATGATGCCGTCACCATGTTGAATCGCCTGGGGCCCGGAGCGCTGATGGCAAAGTCAGATATCGAGTCGGCGTTCCGTTTGCTCCCGGTACACCCACAGGATCAGCGTCTGTTAGGCTTTGTGTTCCAAGGACGTTACTACATGGATAGATGCATGCCAATGGGTTGCTCCATCTCTAGTGCTTATTTTGAGAAATTCAGCTGTTTTTTGGAATGGGCGTTCACTGAGGCCACTGGGCATAGCCATGTTATGCATTACTTAGATGATTTTCTGTTCTTGGGGGCAGCCGGCGACACAACATGTGCGCAGGCGCTACAGGAGTTTTGTATCCTCATGAGGGAATTCGGGGTGCCATTGGCACCAGGTAAGACGGTGGGACCATCTTCTTCACTCAAGTTTCTGGGAATTGAGCTCGATTCTGTGGAGGGATGTTTCCGTTTGCCGGCAGAGAAAATAGCGAAATTTAGGGCTTCCCTGGAGCTGTGCCTTAGTAAGGAAAAAGTGATCCTGCATCAGTTACAACAAGCAGTGGGTCAGCTTAACTTTGCCCTGAGGGTGTTACCAATGGCCCGCCCCTTTTCACGCTCTATTGCACAGGCTATGGTCGGTCTCAAAGAAGGACACCACCGCACGAGACTGTCTGCAGAGGTTCGCCAGGACATGCGCATTTGGTTGGCATTCCTGGCGGACTTCAACGGTCGAGTAGTGTGGAACAAGCCGCCAGTGTCTTCGGACGAGCTAGGTTTGTGGACTGACTCGGCGGGGAGCGTGGGATTTGGCGCCATTTTTGGTAACCGATGGTCGGCGCAAACATGGCCGACATGGTGGCACACCAGCGGTCTGACAAGTAACATTGGGTTCCTCGAGCTATTTCCTAGACACATCGATGCCACCCCACTGACGAGGTTTCAGTTTCAGAGGGTGCTGACAATGGCAATCGCAGCGGCGGGCTTGGACCCGTGCGATTTTGGGACCCACTCCTTCAGGATAGGGGCTGCTACTGAGGCTACAGCCAGGGGTCAAAGCGGGGGGTCTGTTGGAGCTTTAATAGAGGTAACTGCTCCAGACCGCAAGGGGCATGTAAGTTCAGGCATGCGTTTGCGGGTTGCGGGAATTCCTCGCACCCGGAAAGTTCGTGCAGATCCAAAAATGGCGGGTCGGGAGGTAAAGGAGGGTCCAAACAAGACTGAGGGGGACCACTGTGTACCGTTACCTACCCCCGTTGATATCATGGCAATGATCCCCTGGCTAAACAAATACCCTGATCATGTCTCCGCTGGGGTGTTGAGGAACGGATTATTATATGGTTTCCACATCCCGGCGGGGGATTTTCGTGGGGAATCACTTTGTAGAAACCAACTATCGGCTCGGCATAATCCAGTGGTGGTAGAGAAGAAGATTGAAAAAGAGGTTTCCCTGGGCTGGGTGGCGGGCCCATACCAGCACCCTCCAATAACAAATTTTGTCTGTTCCCCGTTAGGAGTAGTCCACAAAAAAGACCCAGGGGAATTTAGGATGATCCATAACTTGTCAGCACCGAAGGGTCTCTCGGTGAACGATGCGATTGACCCGGGAGTTTGTTCGGTGCGGTACGCATCCTTCGATGATGCCGTCACCATGTTGAATCGCCTGGGGCCCGGAGCGCTGATGGCAAAGTCAGATATCGAGTCGGCGTTCCGTTTGCTCCCGGTACACCCACAGGATCAGCGTCTGTTAGGCTTTGTGTTCCAAGGACGTTACTACATGGATAGATGCATGCCAATGGGTTGCTCCATCTCTAGTGCTTATTTTGAGAAATTCAGCTGTTTTTTGGAATGGGCGTTCACTGAGGCCACTGGGCATAGCCATGTTATGCATTACTTAGATGATTTTCTGTTCTTGGGGGCAGCCGGCGACACAACATGTGCGCAGGCGCTACAGGAGTTTTGTATCCTCATGAGGGAATTCGGGGTGCCATTGGCACCAGGTAAGACGGTGGGACCATCTTCTTCACTCAAGTTTCTGGGAATTGAGCTCGATTCTGTGGAGGGATGTTTCCGTTTGCCGGCAGAGAAAATAGCGAAATTTAGGGCTTCCCTGGAGCTGTGCCTTAGTAAGGAAAAAGTGATCCTGCATCAGTTACAACAAGCAGTGGGTCAGCTTAACTTTGCCCTGAGGGTGTTACCAATGGCCCGCCCCTTTTCACGCTCTATTGCACAGGCTATGGTCGGTCTCAAAGAAGGACACCACCGCACGAGACTGTCTGCAGAGGTTCGCCAGGACATGCGCATTTGGTTGGCATTCCTGGCGGACTTCAACGGTCGAGTAGTGTGGAACAAGCCGCCAGTGTCTTCGGACGAGCTAGGTTTGTGGACTGACTCGGCGGGGAGCGTGGGATTTGGCGCCATTTTTGGTAACCGATGGTCGGCGCAAACATGGCCGACATGGTGGCACACCAGCGGTCTGACAAGTAACATTGGGTTCCTCGAGCTATTTCCTATTTTTGTGGCTCTGATGGCATGGCCGGACGAGTTCAGAGATCGCTCTGTGGTATTTTGGTCCGACAGTATGACTGTTGTTGAATGTATAAATAATCAGGCAGCACGCTGCAAGTGGATATTGAGATTGTTGAAGGAAATTGTACTACTCTGCATGAGACTGAATGTACAGTTCAGGGCGAAACATGTGCCGGGTGTACTGAATCATGCTGCTGATGCACTCTCTCGTTCACATATGCAGGCGTTCAGGGGTTATCTACCTACTGCAGACCTAGCGGCGGCACCATTCCCCGAAGTACTCTGGCTACTCGATGCCCCGGATTACAAGACCTCGTGGCAGCAAGCTTAGCCCCCAGGACGAGGAAGGCATACGAAGGAGCGTTTCGTTCCTATGGTGCATTTTTGGGTCCGGCAGGGGAGCAGAAATGGGGTCAGGAGGATTGCTTCCTGAGGTTTCTGGTAGCATTACTCAGGGAAGGCCGATCAGTGGCAACGGCCAGTAGGCACCGGGCGGCCATTTCATTCATGGCGCAGGTGCATGGCATCAAGGACCCAACATCTTCCTTCTTGGCAAGGAAAGCCCTTCGTGGCTGGCAGCGCCTTGAGGGTCGTAGAGTAGACGAGAGGCGCCCAATTGGGTTAGAAAGGTTGTCCCTGCTTATGGCGATACTACCCTCGACATGTTCCTCCCAATTCGAAGCAGTTCTATTTCGGGCCGCTTTCGCATTAGCTTTCCATGGGGCTATGCGGGTGAGCGAACTGGTCGCAAAGAACAAGAAGGATGTGGAGGGAGGTCTGTGTCGGGATCACATCCTGATCAGGGGTGATTCAATGGTAGTCACAATAGCTAAGTCCAAGACTGATCAGAGAGCTATGGGAGACAGTGTTGTTGTCCAGCGCATGCGAGGGTCCCCCATGTGCCCGATAAAGTGCATTGAGGAATATTTGGCGCTAAGGGCGGATACATGGGGTGGGAGTTTGCTGAGACACATCGATGCCACCCCACTGACGAGGTTTCAGTTTCAGAGGGTGCTGACAATGGCAATCGCAGCGGCGGGCTTGGACCCGTGCGATTTTGGGACCCACTCCTTCAGGATAGGGGCTGCTACTGAGGCTACAGCCAGGGGTCAAAGCGGGGGGTCTGTTGGAGCTTTAATAGAGGTAACTGCTCCAGACCGCAAGGGGCATGTAAGTTCAGGCATGCGTTTGCAGGTTGCGGGAATTCCTCGCACCCGGAAAGTTCGTGCAGATCCAAAAATGGCGTGTCGGGAGGTAAAGGAGGGTCCAAACAAGACTGAGGGGGACCACTGTGTACCGTTACCTACCCCCGTTGATATCATGGCAATGATCCCCTGGCTAAACAAATACCCTGATCATGTCTCCGCTGGGGTGTTGAGGAACGGATTATTATATGGTTTCCACATCCCGGCGGGGGATTTTCGTGGGGAATCACTTTGTAGAAACCAACTATCGGCTCGGCATAATCCAGTGGTGGTAGAGAAGAAGATTGAAAAAGAGGTTTCCCTGGGCTGGGTGGCGGGCCCATACCAGCACCCTCCAATAACAAATTTTGTCTGTTCCCCGTTAGGAGTAGTCCACAAAAAAGACCCAGGGGAATTTAGGATGATCCATAACTTGTCAGCACCGAAGGGTCTCTCGGTGAACGATGCGATTGACCCGGGAGTTTGTTCGGTGCGGTACGCATCCTTCGATGATGCCGTCACCATGTTGAATCGCCTGGGGCCCGGAGCGCTGATGGCAAAGTCAGATATCGAGTCGGCGTTCCGTTTGCTCCCGGTACACCCACAGGATCAGCGTCTGTTAGGCTTTGTGTTCCAAGGACGTTACTACATGGATAGATGCATGCCAATGGGTTGCTCCATCTCTAGTGCTTATTTTGAGAAATTCAGCTGTTTTTTGGAATGGGCGTTCACTGAGGCCACTGGGCATAGCCATGTTATGCATTACTTAGATGATTTTCTGTTCTTGGGGGCAGCCGGCGACACAACATGTGCACAGGCGCTACAGGAGTTTTGTATCCTCATGAGGGAATTCGGGGTGCCATTGGCACCAGTTAAGACGGTGGGACCATCTTCTTCACTCAAGTTTCTGGGAATTGAGCTCGATTCTGTGGAGGGATGTTTCCGTTTGCCGGCAGAGAAAATAGCGAAATTTAGGGCTTCCCTGGAGCTGTGCCTTAGTAAGGAAAAAGTGATCCTGCATCAGTTACAACAAGCAGTGGGTCAGCTTAACTTTGCCCTGAGGGTGTTACCAATGGCCCGCCCCTTTTCACGCTCTATTGCACAGGCTATGGTCGGTCTCAAAGAAGGACACCACCGCACGAGACTGTCTGCAGAGGTTCGCCAGGACATGCGCATTTGGTTGGCATTCCTGGCGGACTTCAACGGTCGAGTAGTGTGGAACAAGCCGCCAGTGTCTTCGGACGAGCTAGGTTAGTGGACTGACTCGGCGGGGAGCGTGGGATTTGGCGCCATTTTTGGTAACCGATGGTCGGCGCAAACATGGCCGACATGGTGGCACACCAGCGGTCTGACAAGTAACATTGGGTTCCTCGAGCTATTTCCTATTTTTGTGGCTCTGATGGCATGGCCGGACGAGTTCAGAGATCGCTCTGTGGTATTTTGGTCTGACAATATGACTGTTGTTGAATGTATAAATAATCAGGCAGCACGCTGCAAGTGGATATTGAGATTGTTGAAGGAAATTGTACTACTCTGCATGAGACTGAATGTACAGTTCAGGGCGAAACATGTGCCGGGTGTACTGAATCATGCTGCTGATGCACTCTCTCGTTCACATATGCAGGCGTTCAGGGGTTATCTACCTACTGCAGACCTAGCGGTGGCACCATTCCCCGAAGTACTCTGGCTACTCGGTGCCCCGGATTACAAGACCTCGTGGCAGCAAGCTTAGCCCCCAGGACGAGGAAGGCATACGAAGGAGCGTTTCGTTCCTATGGTGCATTTTTGGGTCCGGCAGGGGAGCAGAAATGGGGTCAGGAGGATTGCTTCCTGAGGTTTCTGGTAGCATTACACAGGGAAGGCCGATCAGTGGCAAGGGCCAGTAGGCACCGGGCGGCCATTTCATTCATGGCGCAGGTGCATGGCATCGAGGACCCAACATCTTCCTTCTTGGCAAGGAAAGCCCTTCGTGGCTGGCAGCGCCTTGAGGGTCGTAGAGTAGACGAGAGGCGCCCAATTGGGTTAGAAAGGTTGTCCCTGCTTATGGCGATACTACCCTCGACATGTTCCTCCCAATTCGAAGCAGTTCTATTTCGGGCCGCTTTCGCATTAGCTTTCCATGGGGCTATGCGGGTGAGCGAACTGGTCGCAAAGAACAAGAAGGATGTGGAGGGAGGTCTGTGTCGGGATCACATCCTGATCAGGGGTGATTCAATGGTAGTCACAATAGCTAAGTCCAAGACTGATCAGAGAGCTATGGGAGACAGTGTTGTTGTCCAGCGCATGCGAGGGTCCCCCATGTGCCCGATAAAGTGCATTGAGGAATATTTGGCGCTAAGGGCGGATACATGGGGTGGGAGTTTGCTGAGACACATCGATGCCACCCCACTGACGAGGTTTCAGTTTCAGAGGGTGCTGACAATGGCAATCGCAGCGGCGGGCTTGGACCCGTGCGATTTTGGGACCCACTCCTTTAGGATAGGGGCTGCTACTGAGGCTACAGCCAGGGGTCAGAGTGCTGAAGAGGTGAAACAGTTAGGACGATGGTCCTCGAACTGTTTTAAAAGGTATGTGCAATTGCACATGTTGTGAAGTCAAGTTACATGCACTCACGCTTCTTGTCTTCTGTTTGATTTACAGTTTCGCGAGCATGTTATGCAGGGTGGAATTTGCAGTCGACCGGGCACCAGGGGACCAGCGGTCAGAGATCACCGGCTGAGGAGAGAGTGGTGTGGGTCGTGGGCCACTCATACGTGAGGCGGGCCGGGGACGTATTCAAAGCAGGTGACGCGACTCACGCAGCTGGGGAATACGGGTACAGAGTGACCTTCCACGGAAGGGGCGGGCTCTGTATTGACCAGTTCGAATCTTTTGTCGAGGGGCTCTTAGGGCGGCAGAGGTCACCGCCATCTGTAATCATAGTACACCTGGGGGGCAATGACATGGTGACACTCGGTAGGCGAGTATTACTCGAGCGAGTTTTGTCTACCGTTAGCTGGCTGGCGAAAAGAATCCCGGGGTGCACGATTGCATGGTCCCACATGATTCCCAGGAAGGTATGGCGGGGGGGCCTTTCGGTGTCAGCATTGAACCATTCAGTGAAGAAGGTCAACAACAAAATTGGTAGGTTGTTTCGCTCGGCGCAGTTGCACAGTATTCCGCATGGGTGTATTCGGGGTGACCACATGTATCTAGATGATGGGGTTCACTTGTCCCGGGAGGGGAATGTCTTACTCATAGGAGACTTCATAGCATGGCTAAGGGGTTTGAGGAAGCATGACCTTCAGGAGGAGTGTGGGGGGGCCGGATAGCCGGTCAACTATCCGGCCTGTGGCGGTAAGGTCATGATCGGTGAGCAGTAATTTCAAGGTCCCTAGAGGGGGGCGCCACCCACTATGGATGGGAGCGCCCGGGGGGAGGCGGCCATTGGCCCCTCCCACGGGGAGGCAGCACCCACTAAGTATGGGTCGCCTAGGGGAAGACGGCCATAGGCCCCTTCCAGGGGAGGAGGCGGCTATATGCCCCTTCTACGAATTTCCCGGGGCCCGGATATCCGCGACGGCGGATGTGATAGACAGTGTGGGGTGGGGGGGAGTCCACGCTGCCTTCTTACAGACACCTCACACGGGTCCTCGGACGACCTTTAAGATGGCGTCGAGTTTAAATGGGGGGCCCCCAACAAGACAAGGGAAATTGGAGTTGGCACAGAGGGTACAGTCCTCTGCGCGGCCGCCACTCACACCGTGAGGGCGGAGGTTTTGGTAGTAGGGATCTGACACCGGTTGCGACCTTGCCGTTGGCCCGTAATGCTAGGATGTACAATTTTAATTTAGAAAGGATGCATTTGCAGGATGTTAGACTCGGCTAGGAAAACCTTTGTATTAGAGATTTGTTAAGGTTAGCCAATGGACATGTCTTCATCGAAATGTAATAAATGAAAATTGTACATGATATGAAACTTTTATTTAATGTTTTAATTTTGTTTCATATTTTAATAAATACGGCCGGGAGGGTAACTCCCTCCCGCCTTCCAAAAGTTCAGAACTGCGTCCGTCTTCCCATCCTTGGGGATTGTGTTGGGAGGGGGTGACAGGCATCCCGGCCATATGCAGCATGCATTGAAAGAGGAAAAAATTAGGAGAAATTAGAACATTTATCCTCATTGCGCCTTGCTACACCAACTCTAGGATGGCGCAGCATTCACACATATCTCCAGATTTACGATTTCTCATAAATCTGGAGATGTGTTAGTTCTATGGGTGTTGCTTGGAAACCCCCTAGCAACACCCATAGAACACCCCGTCAAAGCAAAGTTCTGTGTATGAAGGGGTCGTATTTACAAGGAGAGGAAAAACCATGCAGGGTGGCTTTTGTTCTCCTTGTAAATATGAAGGAGTTCCTGGCGCCATCACTGGTTTACAAAAAGTGATGTACTGGTGGCGTAGGGTGCTTGTAAATCTGCCCCATAAGTGCTTAGGTATTGGCAGAGTGATAAAATAAGAACATAGTGCTTGATGGGGGATTGAAGAATTGCATGAGACTGACAGGAGGTATCCTACGCTGAATGGGTGCTACTTCAGTATTTAATGGAGTGGACCAATAGTATGTATCTGCTTAGAGATTTGTAGGGATTATAATAATAAAGGGATTTATAAAGCGCATGGCTACGCCATCCCGGCGTGTCCCCGCGCTGGGGTGAGAGAGAGTAGCAACGGCCCATTCCAAGGTGCCCGCCTTGCTAGCCTGATAATAAATGGGTTTTAAGCGCCTTCCTAAACCTAGCTTCAGAAGTCTCCATCCGGAGATTTAAAGGGAGTTTGTTCCAGTTCTGAGCTGCCAAGAACCGGAAGGATCTACCTCCCATTCTGGCCTTCTTCACCTTTGGCACTATCAGCAGGCCAGTCCCACTAGATCCCAGGGACCTTCCAGGCACATAGCTGGTGACAAGATCCCTCAAATACGAAGGACCAGTGTCCTGGGTAATGCGATGGCATGTGCATAATGCTTTAAACATCTCTCTTTTCCTAACTGGTAGCCAATGCAAGGTATCCAAGGCTCTTTTGGAGGCAGCCCTCCTAAGCTGCGCAAGTACCAGCCGAGCAGCGGCGTTCTGCACAACCTGCAGTCTTCCAAGGTATTTAGCAGTGGCGCCCAGAGAGAGAATGTTGCCATAGTCTAGGCGAGATGTAATGAGGGCGTGCACCAGCGTCTTCCTAGCATCTATAGGAAGGAGATCCATAATTTTCTGTAAATTTTTGAGGACTCCAAAACATTTCTCCACTACCCTTCTGGTGTGTACTTCGTAAGAAAGAGTGGGGTCCAACCAGACACAAATATTTTTTGCCTGGGTGCATGGTATAGGGGTAGGGCCCAGACTCAGAGGCCACCACGCCGACGTCCATCCTGACGAATCACCCCCTACCACAAGCACCTCAGTCTTGTTGCCATTTATTTATTATTATGCACAGAATATTTTATGTGTACTTGTGTTGGTGCCTGTGTCATTTTTATAAGAATACCACTAGTAACTGGAATGATGACAGTGCTGCAAACAGAGTGAACACTTAACTTATAAGTCCTTACATATTGGTGGAGTGATAGGATAAGTAGATAGTGGTAGATAAGTGATTAAAAAAGACTGAACAATTCCTACTCTGCATGAGTACTAACTGGGTATTTAGAAGAGTGTATCAATAGTATGTAGCTAGTTAGAGGTCTGCTTGGATAGGGCACAAAATATTATAGCTGTACTTGTGTTAGTAGCTAGGCCATTCCATAAGTTCATGACTAGTAACCAGAATAATTACAGTATTACAACCAGAGTATATAGTGAATTTATAAGTGCTTAGGTATTTGTGGAGTAATAGGATAAGTAGATAGTGCTGGATGGGTGATTGGAGAAATGCATGGGACAGACAGGAGAATCCTACACTGCATAGGTGCTAACTGGGTATTTAGAAGAGCGTATCAATAGTTTGTAGCTGGTTAGAGGTGTGCATGCATAGTGTACAAAATATTGTACCTGCACTTGCGTTAGTGACTATAGCATTCCTTAAGTATACGACTAATAACTGGAGTAATTTCAGTATTGCAAAGAAAGTGCATGCTGAATTTATTAGTGCTTAGGTATTGGTGGAGTGATAGGATACGTAGATAGTGCTGGATTGGTGAATGGAGACGTGCATGGGGCCAACAGAAGGATACCTAGACTGCATAGGTACTAACTGGGTATTTAGAAGAGCGTATCAATAGTAGGTAGCAGGTTAGAGGTCTGCATGCATAGTGCACAGAATATTGTAGCTGTACTGGTATTGGTGTGTCCATGGTTTCGAGAATGGTAGTCTGTATTTTACGGTGTGAGGAGGTGCATCAGATGGTTATGTGGATGATGTCATCAGTGATGTCATTTGAGATGTCATCAGTGATGTCATCAGTGATGTCACTGACCATGTCATGAGTGATATAATATGTGACATCATCAGCAGTGCATTGTGAGGGCGCAAGTTATAGTTTGTACAACTAACTATAGCGGCCGAATTCCTCTTGTTTTGTATGAGTAAAATGTCCAACTAACTATGACGTCCATAAAACCTGTGTTTTTTTCAGTGAATTTCTGAGGTTTTTTAAATGCTAATTTCTAACTATAATGTCCCTAAAACTTGCGTTTTTTTTGTGTGAATTTTATATATATGTATTTAATCTCCTCTCACTCTTATAAGGAAGGAATCAGCACAGGTTGTAGTTTGGAAGTATTTAATCTGCAAAGGACGTGATCCACGTGTTTTGGCTCCTCCAAACCTTGATAACAATACAAGTCGTCATTGTAGCATCCCTATTTAAATGTACAAATGCCTGAAGTTGCCAAAATTAACAAAGGACTACATTTTACTTTAATCCAAAAAGCTGGTGGCCATATTGGCCTGGTCACGATTTGAAAATTCAGGAATTGATACAATAAAGAAAAGAAAACACGTGTTAATATGGCCACAATGTCATTTCAGCATATCTTGCCCCGTGACCGCCATACCTGTATGTTCGTCAACGTGACTTATTCATAATAAACATACTTAGGATTGCAAACATCAACATAAACAATGAACTACACAATACTTTAAAGTGAAAGGCTATCAGCCATATTAATCTGGGCATGTTGCGTATTATAATGGTTCTTTCATGAATGAAAAGAAAAAAAAAGGGGTGTTAATATACACACACTATTCCTAAATAAAGTTCTAGCGATTACAGTTCCATTCCATTCACAGCTCATTTGAGATGTCATGAGTGATGTCATGTGTGATGTAACTGACCATGTCATGAATGATGTAATATCTGAGGTTATTAGTAGTACATTGCCGGGGTGTAAGTTATAGTTAGCTCAGGTAACTATAACTGCTGAATGTCACTGGTTGTGTATGAGTGAAATCTGAGTCTAACTATACAGTCCTTGTAATCTTTGTTTTTTTCAGCAAATTTCTAGTTTTTTTTAACGTTAAGTAAGATGCATATCACTAAGAATGTTGGGGGTTGGAAGCAGGGCCTGGCATTGTGCTGCCCCAACCCAAGCTTACTGCTCCTGCCTTCCCTCCTCCTAGCCATCCATTGTCCAAGTCCATGTCCCTGCTCCCTTATTACAGCCCTGTGTTGCAATTATTCTGCCACTGACCTTCCGGCCTTCTCTGAACAGTTAGCGTGCTGCCCCATCCACCTCCTCCCTATCCTCTGTTGCCTGAATCCATTGACTAGCTTCCTCCCTCCTGCCATGCATGGTCTGATGTGCTGCCACTGCTCTCCATTTAGCACGATGTACCAGTCCACTTCTGCTGACCTCCATTGCCCAATTCTATGCCCTATCATTGACTTCCTGCTAAGCCTCTGTGCTTAGCTTGCTACCCCTATTCTCCTTCCCCCTGCCCTCCGATGTCTGTGTGCATGCCCCCGCTCCATCCTTTTTGCCCACCATGTTCCATGGACCTGCCACTCTTATCTGCTCTGAATGTTCTGTTGAGCCGCCACTCCCCTCCCACCTGCCTAGCATTGTCAGATGACTGTAACCTGTCCCTGTCACCTCCACCCCGCCTGTCCACATTCCATGCCCCTATCCCCTTCCTCCTGTCCTCCATGGTCCATTTTACTACCACACCCTTCTGTCCTCCCTGGTCTGTTGTGCTGCAACTGCTCCTCCTACCTGCCCTGCGTGGTCTGTTGTGAGGCCCCTTCCCCTGAACTCTCTTGTCTGTGCCCCGGCCCTCCCTTCCATGCTCCATGGTCCTTTGTGCATGCCCCTGCGCCCTACTTCTTGCCCATCATAGCCATTGTGCTGCCACTAATCCTCCCACTTGCATTGCATGGTCTTCTGTGCTGCCATTGGCCCTCCCACCTTCCCTGTTTTGCCAGCTTGCTGCCCCTGACCCCCTACCACCTTCCCTCCATTGTCTGTGTGTATGCCATTACAGTCTCACTGTTGATCTCCATGGTGTCTTGCTTCTAGTGCCCATCCTGCCTGACCTCCATGGTCATCTTGCTGCTCCTACCCTGCCCCCTTGCCCCCAGCCCTCTGTTGCCATGTGCAGACCCCTGTTCCCTCCCTTCTGGTTTGTCTGTTCCATTGTAATGCCCCTTAATAGTCCCTCCTGCCCTTTATGGTCCACTAGTTACCATTGCCTCTTTCCCCTTCGTTCTCTGTTGTCCATGTGCATGGTCCTGTCCCCTCCCTATTGCTTTCTATGGATTGTTGTGCTGCACTCCTGTCCCGCATGCCCTGTGTGGTGTGTGGTGTATTGTGCTGCTGCAAACCCTGATGCCTGCCCTGTAGGGTCAATTACTCCTGCCTTCCATGATCCAATGTACCATACTTGCTAGCATTTTGAACTTGGTAAGAGGGAGTTTAAAAAAAAAACTGGGCTATTGATTTTCCCCTTTGACTTACATTAAAAAAGAGGAGATTGTAGACAGGAGACAGATCAAGTAAAGTCCATTTGGGCTTAAAAACATTGGACGTTTCTTGGCTGAATCAGGTCTGTTGGCATGTATGGTTGTACTACCACTGCCTCTTCCTTCTTCCCACAAAGGTTTATTATATTGCCACAACCTCTCTTGCCAGTCCTGTATTGTTGGTTTGTTGCCCCTGCCCCCTTTCCACTGCCCTCGATAGTCTGTTGTGCTGCCACTGCCCTTCCTACCTGCCCAGTGTGGTCAAATTGATGCCTCTGCACCCTACTACCTGCCTTCAATTTCCAAAGTCCGTGCCCCTGGCCTCTGCCTCTCAAAAGAATCCTAATGAACAACTAGATTGCTAACATTCTATATTTATTACAAAAGTGTGGAACACCTGACTTCATCTTGATGTAATCAAAACTGTAATACGAGAAAAAAGGGGGGTCCCAAAACGTGTTTTCCCAATGTAATTTTCCATAGGAACCTTTGGCCGCAGCTAGAGCCCGAACTGCTGGACGGAATTACACCAAATTTAGCAAAGAGGTAGTGCTTAGTTCAGACTCATGCCTTTTGCTCAAATGTTGTAAATCTGTTTAGTAGTTTTTTTAGATATTAAAGGAAATATGTACATATATATCAAGGCGGAGCCTAACAACACATCTCATTGTGAGATATGATTGTCTGTCAGCTCTTCATCCAAGAAGAGTTCGCAGACATCTTGGGACCGATATACATGATAGCACCTCATTAAAAGCATTGCAGTTAATAGAAGGTTTTAAAACTTTAGTTACATTATAAATCATTTGTTGATGGTACCATACCCATTGTGGGAATTGTGGTGTGTTCTAAGGTGATTTTACCATGTGAAAAAAGCCTTCTGCTGGGATATCATGAATCATGTTTGAGAGAAAACTATGTTCTCATGCTTGTCCCACTGAGGTTTGGAAGGTGCTCCAGAAGCTAAAATGAGAGCATATTTTCTGTAAACTCACATTATCTTTCTCAGTCATGTGATAATGAAGTCTGACATTCGCAGTAAAACATTTACATCCAACAAGGGCAGAGGCTGTCAGTTGATATATTTGTGTTCTACTGCAGCTTCCCAGAGTGTTCTAAAGAACAACTAGAGCACTAACAGCCTTACTTATGACAAAATGATGGCACACCTTAAGCCATCTAGATTGGAATAAACTGGTAACACTTAAAACATTTGATTGAATAAGGAACAAAATAAGTGTGTTTATTTTATCATAGAAACTATGGCAAGTGCTGTAGAAAGAAAAAGTAGGACATGTTTTAAGTGAGATCTCAAATATCTTCCTGTTTATTCATTTATTTATTTTGTGGATTTATTGAGCGCATACGACTCATCCCCGAAAGGATCTCTCGGTGCTATACAGGAGAAAGAAAGTATGGATAAGTCTTCAAAAGAGCCATGTCTTCAACAATTTTTTTAAATTGGTTAGTTCATTGCAGAACCTGAGATTTTGTGGAAGCATATTCCAGTAGCTGGCTGCCAGATGGGAGAAGGCTCTACCGCCAATACGTGCCATCCGTATTTTATGGGTACACAGAAAATTAGAGTTACTGGATCTCAGTTGTGGGGCTGGCTGATACCACCTGAGTTTGTTCCTAAGGTAGGCCGGACCCTTTCCCTGTAGTGATCTGAAAACTACACAGAGCATCTTGAAGATAGCTCTCTTCCTCACCGGGAGCCAGTGTAGCTGATGCAACAGTGGGGCTGATGGAGCCCTTGCCGGTCTGTTAAGGGCAAGGCGGGCCGCCGTGTTCTGCACTACCTGAAGTTATATTTCAACAGGAGCAGCCTGTCAGTTGATTGCTTTGTGTTCTACTGTAGCTTCCCAGAGTGTTCTAAAGAACAACTAGAGTACCAATAGCCTTACTAATGACAAAGGTATGGAACACCTGAAGCCATCTTGATTGGAATAAACTGGTAACACTTAAAACATTTAATTTAAAAAGGAATAAAATGAGGGAGTTCATTTTGTCCTGGAAATTATGGTTAGTGCTCTAGAAAGAAAAAATAGGCCATGTTTTAAGTGAGATCTCAAATATCTTCCTGTTATATTTCAACAGGAGCAGCCTTGCAGTTGATTCCTTTGTGTTCTACTGCAGCTACCCAGAGTGTTCTAAAGAACAGCTAGAGCGCTAACAGTCTTACTTGTGACAAAATTATGGCACACCGGAAGCCATCTTGATTGGAATACGCTGCTAACCCTTAAAACATTTAATTTGAAAAGGAACAAAATGAGGGGTTTCATTTAGTCATAGAAATTATGGTTAGTGTTGTAGAAAGAAAAATTAGGGCATGTTTTAAGAGATCTCAAATTCTCTACTATTTAACTTGAAAATTCTGACATGCAGACTGAAGAATCACTTTCAATACCAGCTGTATGCTTCCAGTTAACTCCATGGTGAGCACTACCCCCTATACTACTCAAACACCACTGCACTACCCTCAACCCTAAAACACTACCCCCAGCACGAGCCCTTACACTACACAAACACCACTGCACTACCCTAAACCCTAAAACACTAACCCTTACACTACACAAAGACCACTGAGCTTCCTTAAACCCTAAAACACTAACACCAGCATGACCCCCTATACTTCCTAAACACCACTGCGCTACCCTAAACAGTAAAACACTAGCCCAGCAGGACCCCCTACACTACCCAAAAACATCTGTACTACCCTAAACCCTAATACACTACCACAGCACGATGCCCTACACTACCCAAACACCACTGCACTACCCTAAACCCTAAATCGACCCCCAGCATGACCCCCTGCAATACCCAAACACCACTGCTCTACACTAAACCCTAAAACACTACCCCCTACACTACACAAGCTCCACTGCACTACCCTTAACCCTAAAACACTACCCCAGCACGACCCCCTACACTACACAAACACCACTGCTCTACCCTAAGCCCTAAAACACCACCTGTACACTACACAATTACCACTGCACTACCCAAAACCCTAAAACACTACCCATAGCATGGCCCCTACACTTCACAAACACCACTGTACTCTCCTAAACCCTAAAACACTACCCCAGCACAAACCCAAAAACACTACACAAACGACCCCCTACACTACCAAAACACCACTACACTACCCTAAAAACTAAATCTACCCCCAGCAGGATCCTTACACTACCCAACCACCACTGCACTACCCTAAACCCTAAAACACTACCACAGCATGACCCCCTACACTACACAAACACCACTCTACCTCAGTAAACTCTAAATCTACCCCCAGCACGACCCCCTACACTACACAAACACTGCTGCACTACCCTAAACCCTAAAACACTACCCCAAGCATGACCTCTACACTACACAAACACCACTGAATGACCCTAAACTCTAAAACACTACTACCTACGGTACACAAACACCACTGCACTTCCCAAACCCTAAAACACTACCCCCAGCACCACCCCTTACACTACCCAAATACCACTGTGCTATGCTAAACACTAAAACACTACCCCAGCAAAAACCCCTACACTACCCAAACACCTCTGTACTACCTTAAGCCCTAAAACACCGGTCCGGTCCTCGGATGCTTGATTCCGTTCTGGGAAGGACATGGCTTTTGTAGTTCGGACTGGACTGTTCCCATGGGGCAACAGGGTCAGAGCTGATTTGCATATCGCCATTGTCTAACCCAGGGTGGTGTGGAGTGCAAAAAAACGATGGATTTGGGCCCAGATCTTTTGACTGGGGGAATGTGTGACTTTGATCCACATTCGGTCCATCACTTGTTTTTGCAATTGCCGCCCTAAGTGCGCTGGGGATGCCGAGACGTGGGTCCCAGGCACTGCACACCACTTGGAGTCAAGCTAGCCGGGCTGATGAGAGGTGTTACCTCGAAACCGGTCCGGTCCTCGGATGCTTGATTCCGTTCTGGGAAGGACATGGCTTTTGTAGTTCGGACTGGACTGTTCCCATGGGGCAACAGGGTCAGAGCTGATTTGCATATCGCCATTGTCTAACCCACGGTGGTGTGGAGTGCAAAAAAACGATGGATTTGGGCCCAGATCTTTTGACTGGGGGAATGTGTGACATTGATCCACATTCGGTCCATCACTTGTTGATTTTGCAATTGCCGCCCTAAGTGCGCTGGGGATGCCCAGACGTGGGTCCCAGGCACTCCACACCACTTGGAGTCAAGCTAGCCGGGCTGATGAGAGGTGTTACCTCGAAACCGGTCCGGTCCTCGGATGCTTGATTCCGTTCTGGGAAGGACATGGCTTTTGTAGTTCGGACTGGACTGTTCCCATGGGGCAACAGGGTCAGAGCTGATTTGCATATCGCCATTGTCTAACCCAGGGTGGTGTGGAGTGCAAAAAAACGATGGATTTGGGCCCAGATTTTTTGACTGGGGGAATGTGTGACATTGATCCACATTCGGTCCATCACTTGTTGTTTTTCTTAAAACACTACCCCAGCACGACCCCCTACACTACCCAAATACCACTGCAATACCCTAAACACTAAAACTACCTCAAGCACGACCCCCTATACTACCCAAACAACACTGCGCTACCCTAAACCCTAAAACAGTACCCTTTACACTACACAAACACCACTACACTAGCCTAAACCCTAAACACTAACCCCTACACTACACAAACACAACTGCACCACCCTAAACTCCAAACCTATCCCACCACGACCCCCTATGCTACACAAACACCACTGCACTACCCTAAACCCTAAATCTACCCCAGCACAATCCCCTACTCTACACAAACACTACTGCACTACCCTAAACCCTAACACACTACCCCCAGCATGACCTCTACACTACACAAACACCACTGCATGACACTAAAACACTACCCCCAGTACGACCCCCTTCACTACCCAAACACCACTGCACAACCCTAAACACTACTCCCTATGGTACACAAACACCACTGCGCTTCCCAAACCCTAAAACACTACCTCCAGCATGACCCCCTACACTACCCAAACACCACTGCGCTACCCTAAGATCTAAAACACTAACCCTACACTACAGAAACAATACTGAACTACCCTAAACCCTAAAACACTACCCCCTCACGACCCCCTAAACAAACACCACTGTACTACCCGAAAACCCTAAAGCAATAACCCCAACCATGAACCCGCAAACACTACACAAACACCTCTGGGCTACCCTAAACCCTAAATCGACCCCCAGCACGACCCCTACACTACCCAAACACCTGTGCATTACCGTAAAAACTAAATCTACCCCAGCACGACCCCAACGCTAAGCATAGGCGAATTTTGCGAATCTCGCGTTTGCGAATTTTGCGGATTTGCGAACTCGCAATCCGCAAAATCCGCGAATTCTCGCGAATTTGCGGATTTTTTTTTTTTGTGTTTGCGCGGGTTTCTGCCAGTTCGCGAGGGTTTTTTACAATGTCGCAAATTGCGAACTTACCTGTCGGGTCGCAAGTTTCGCGAACTTGTTGTTTCTACGTGTCCAGCCTGTTTGGGACACTCTTCTTCATCACTGCCACTCTCTGTCACCACTGCCACTCTCTGACTACTCATGCCACCCTCTGGCCCACCCATGCCACCCTCTGTTTCATCACAGCACCCTCTGGTTGTCCAGTCAGTGTACATTATTGTGGCAACGCAAGCACACCTTCCCTGCCTCAAGTGACCTGAATTAATTTGGGGCTGATTAATGTGTCACAGAATATTTTTTTAGCTGGCACCTGCTTCCTTAGTGCTTCCTGATTAGTGATCTTTTGCACTTGCTAAGTGCTTTCATTGTTGCAAAATTAGTTACAACACCTGCCCTGCCCCAACTGACAATAATGCATTAGGGGCTGATTAATGGATTTGAAATTCCAGCCTGGCTCCTGCTTGTCTCCCTTAGCTGTAATTCAGGACCTTTGTGGCATATGTGTAACTATTCTGAGGTTCAGAGCAGGGTCACATAATAGTTTCAACTGGCAACTGAACTCTGGAGGGGCCCCTCAGGAAGCACTACAGGAAATGGCTACTAATGATGAGCCTGAACTTTTGAACCTGGTAAGTAGTTACTTTCAGTTTTGCTAAGATCGTATTTCTGCAATTTTGCACTTATTCGCGGGGCGCGAACTCACGCGAACAGTGCGAACAGTGCGAGCAAAATCCGCTGCTTGCGGATTTGCGGATTTTGCGGGAGATTCGCGAATCTCGCGGATTGCGAATTTACCGAAAATCCGCAAAATCCGCGAGCGAAACGGATTTTCCGCCCATGGTTACCCAACGCTACCCAAACACCACTGTACTACCCTAAACGCTAACACACTACCCAAGCACGACCCCCTACACTACACAAACACCACTGCACCACCCTAAATGCTAAATCTACCCCCACCACAACCCCTACACTACACAAACAGCACTGCACTACCCTAAACCCTAAATCTACCCCCAGCATGACCCCCTACACTCTACAAACACCGCTGCACTACCCTAAACCCTAAAACACTACCACCATCACGACCCCTACACTACACAAACACCACTGCACTACCATAAATCCTAAAACACAACCCCAGCACGACCCCCTACACTACACAAGCACCACTGCGCCACCCTACATGCTAAATCTACCCCCACCAGAACCCCTACACTAGACAAACAGCACTGCACTACCCTAAACCCCAAATCTACCCCAAGCATGACCCCCTACACTACACAAACACCGCTGCACTACCTAAACCCTAAAACACTACCACCAGCACGACCCCGACACTACACAAACACCACTGCATGACCCTTAAACACTACTCACAGCACGAGCACCTACACTACCCAAACACCACTATGCTCCACTAAACCCTAAAACACTACCCCCTACAGTACACAAACACCACTGTTCTTCCAAAAACCCTAAAACACCACCCCCAGCATGACCCCCTACACTACCGAAACACCACTGCACTACCCTAAACACTAAAACAATACCCCAGCATGAACCCCTACACTACCCACACACCTCTGTACTACCGTAAGCCATAAAACACTACCCCAGCACGACCCCCTATACTACCTAAACACCATTGCACTAACCTAAACCCTAAGTCTACTTCAGGCACGACCCCCACATTACCCAAACACCACTGCGCTACCCTAAACCACTACCCTCTACACTACACAAACACCACTGCACTATACGTAACCCTAAAACACTACCTCCACCACGCACCACTGCACTACCATAATCCCTTAAACACTACCCCCTACACTATACAAACACCACTGCACTACCCTAAACCCTAATACACTACCCCCGCTTGAACCCCTACACTACACAAACACCACTGTACTACCCGAAAACCCTAAAGCACTAACCCCAACCACGAACCCGCAATCACTACACAAACCCCACTGGACTACCCTAAACCCTAAATCTACCCCCAGCACGACCCCCTACACTACCCAAACACCACTGCACTACCCTAAACCCTTAATATACCCCCTGCACAAACCCCTACACTACCCAAACACCTCTGCACTACCATAAATGCTAAAACACTACCCCCAGTACGAATCCCTGCAATACATAAACACCACTGCACTACCCTAAACCCTAAATCCACCCCCAGCACAACCCCCTAGACTACCCAAACACCACTGCACTACCGTAAAAACGAAATCTACCCCCAGCACGACCTCTACACTACCCAAACACCACTGCACTACCCTAAACCCTAATACACTACCCAAGCATGACCCCCTACACTACACAAACACCACTGCACCACCCTAATTGCAAAATCTACCCCTGCCACAACCCCTACACTACACAAACAGCACTGCACTACCCTAAACCCTAAATCTTCCCCCAGCATAACCCCCTACACTACAAAAACACTGCTGCACTACCCAAAACCTTAACACTACCACCAGCACGACCCCTACACTACACAAACACCACTGCATGACCCTAAACCCTAAAACACTACCCAAGCATGACCCCCTACACTACACAAACACCACTGCACCACCCTAAATGCTAAATCTACCCCACCACGACCCCTACACAACACAAACAGCACCACACTACCCTAAACCCTAAATCTACCGCCAGCATGACCCCCTACACTACACAAACACCGCTGCACTACCCTAAACCCTAAAACACTACCACCAGTACGACCCCTACACTACGCAAACACCACTGCATGACCCTAAAACACTACTCCCAGCACAAGCCCCTACACTACCCAAACATTACTGTGCTCCCCTAAACCCTAAAACACTACCCCCTACAGTACAAAAACACCACTGTTCTTCCCAAACCCTAAAACACTACACCCAGCACGACCCCCTACACTACTCAAACACCACTGCACTACCCTAAACACTAAAAGACTACCCCAGCATGACCCCACACACTACTCAAACACCACTGCCCTACCCTAAACCCTAAAACACTACCCTCTACACTACACAAACACCACTGGACTACCCTAAACCCTAAATCTACCCCCAGCATGACCCCCTATACTACCCAAACACCACTGCACTACCCTAAACCCTTAATCTACCCCCAGCACGAACCCCTACACTACCCAAACACCACTGCACTACCATAAACCCTAAAACACTACCCCACACACTACACAAACACCATTGCACTACCCTAAACCCTAAAACACTACCCCCAGTAGGACCCCCTGCACTACACAAACACCACTGCACTACCCTTAACCCTATATCTACCCCCAGCACAACCCCCTACACTACTCATTCACCACTGCACTACCATAAATCCTAAAACACTACCGCAGCATAACCCCCCTAAGCTACACAAACACCACTGCACTACCCTAAACCCTAAATCTACCACCAACATGACCCCCTACTCTACACAAACACCACTGCACTACCCTAAACCCTAAATCTACCCCAGCACAATCCCTACACTACACAAACACCACTACACTACTCTAAACCTTAAAACTTTACCCCCAGCATGACCCCAACACTACACAAACACCGCTACACCACCCTAAACCCAAAAACACTACTCCCAGCAGGACCTCCTACACTATCCAAACACCGCTACACTACCGTAAACCCAAAAACATTACCACAGCACAACCCCCTTGTCAGATCTCACCGCCTCGGAATGACAAGGACTCAACACCCTCCCAGTGTGAGGAACAACACCGAACATTTACCAAGTCCCGCGAAGGTCGGAGTCGGAACTACAAGTCCCGGCATGCCGTGAATCGTGTCACGCAAGAGACGCAGGGTCAGACGTACACCCGGAAATAAAGACCGCATTTGAAACCCGCGGCGGCGCCGATAATTCAGCAAAGTCTGGAGGTGTTGTGGCGGTAAGCGGTGGTAGCGGTAAGCACTCGGATTGTTGTTTGCGGGTGCCCTCGAGACTCTCTGTGACCTTCGGGTGCTACAGTTTCAAACACGCAAGTAGCGTGTGTGCTGGACGTCCAGTGACTTTTCTTGAGCTTCAGATTCGTGCACGCAAGTACCGTGTGTGTTGGATTCCAAGTGACTCTCTCGGCTGAGAGAGGTCATCTATGTTCAGAGAGGACTTCCTGTGTACATAATTACAGGCGCAGGTGTACAGCGTCGCCTAGAGACTTTATTCATGTTCGAATTCACTGGACTGGCGTCACGAGAATAGAGACGCTAAAGCTTCCAGTATGCAAACAACGTTAAGGAGAAATTAACCCTGTTTGATGTATTTTGTTTTCTCCACAATATTGTTTATTTCTCTTCCACGCAAGAGAAACGAGAGAAGGGTATCAAGTTTGAGGGGTCCAGTACTGTTGTATGAGCATCACTGAAATGGTATGTGTGAAACGTTATGAGTGAATAGTGTAGTCTCTGTTCGCATCAGGGTTTCATGCAAGTTCTTTTTTCTCTTATACAGCTAAACAGAATCCCTGGTATCACCTCAAGTCTCTTCTCCTTGCGCTATTCCTTGTTATTTTCCTTTACAGGTATGAGGGAAAGAGAATAATACTTACTTGGTGTTTGAGTAGGAGGAGTGTTAGAAAGCAGTGGGTACGGGGGGATCTATTCTAATAGCTTGTTCATTTGTCATTCCAGATCTCCCTCCCCGCTGTTCCCTTCCTTTCCCTCCCCGGTGAAACTGCCTTAATGATCTGTGTTTTAACCCGGACATTGGGGTAGTTCTTCGGGGGAAGGTGTGGGTCTTTCAGCACAGTTCGGAAGAGATAGAGGCGGAGCCTGACAGAATTATCGGCCCAAGAATAGTCTCTCTTCTTGGCTGTGCTGGAATACACCATGACCACGCTAGACGATGTACTGGCAGCTTTGGCGCAGGTTCAAGTCGTACTTGCAGCCTCCAATAGGGAAGTGGCGGCTGCCAGAGCAGAGAATGCCCAATTGAAAGCCAGAATGGACAGAACCCCAACGCCCCAGGCCCTGGGAGGGGGGAATCAAGTTCCTTCTACCTCAGTGATAGTGGAAATGCCCGCTCAGATACCTCTAGCCCCACCTGAACTTTTTTACGGAGACAACAGTAAAGTACAGGTGTTTGTAACACAAGTATTGTTGCACTTTATGTGCAAACCAAAGATGTTTGCCACCAATCAAGCAAGAGTGGCCTTTCTCATCTCGCATTTAGGGGGTGAGGCAGCCCAATGGGCAGTCCCTGTTGTGAGGAGAGACGACCCCTTACTATATGCTTGGGATGACTTTCGTGCTGCTTTTGAGAAAACCTTTGACAGGCGGGCTGAGACCTTTACGGCTGATAGGGACCTGCTGAAATTAAGACAAGGCGGCTCAGATTTGGTTACATATCTGAATAACTTCCGTCGTTTGGTGGCTGAAACAAACTGGCCTGAAGACAAACAATCTGCCCTCTTCTGCCAAGGCTTGAATGATGACCTAAAGGATGTGTTGGCTCAAATTGATCCACAACCTCGTACTTGCTCCGCACTAATTGAACTCGCTTTACGCCTTGATCACAGGATGAAAGAGCGAAAAGGGGATCATCGGACAAATGAAAAGCCTGTTTTACCCTATGAACACTCAGGGCACGGGGAAAAGACTTTCTCGGGCCGGAAGCAATGGATATCGGAGCCGTCCGAGCCTCATTGATGCTCAGTGAAAAGAACTACCGTCGGAAACGAGGTCTCTGTTTATATTGTGGGAAGAAGGGACATTTCCTGAGGGAATGTCCGGTAAAACCCAAGCCTGGCAGGGGCAAGAGTGGACAAGTAGCAGCAGGAACCACTGAAACTGTACAGGAAAACTACAAAGCTTGATGGCGAGCGGAGGGGAACCATCAAGCAGAATCACCATCCCTTCCATCACACCAGAAAAAGAAACCGAGAAGAACCACCTGTTCTTACATATGTCTCTAGTAATCGCATCTAAGGAAAGGAACATCAGAGCTATGGTCGACTCGGGCGCTACCGGTTGTTTCATGGATTTCACGGAAGCCGAGCGCCTAGGGGTACTCTTAATCGCCAAAGAACAACCAGACACGGTATATGCAGTGGACGGTAAAGAGTTGAATGCGAACCCATACTGTATCATACCCCGGAATATGTTCTTTCCTATGACGGAACACACCATGAGGAGATGTCATTCAATATTATAGAGGCACCTCAGTACGGGGTCATCCTGGGACTCCCGTGGTTGAAGACACATGAACCCCATATTCACTGGACCTCCGGCAAGGTGCTTTTCCAGTCCGTATACTGACAAGGCCATTGCTGTTACGAAAGAATAAACCCTTCAGGGGCATTGGCTTCGGTACTACATATAGCCACATCCGCTGAAAAAGAAGTCTCTCTTCCTCCTTGTTATTCTGCGTACGAAGAAGTGTTCAGCGAGGTGAAAGCCGAAACGCTTCCTCCTCACCGCTCATATGACTGCCGGATCGACCTCCTTCCAGGATCAGTGGTGCCCAATGGCAGAATATACGCACTCACGATACCAGAGAACGAATTCCTACAAGCCTATCTGGATAAATACTTGGCCCTCGGATATATCAGGCATTCAAGGTCCCCAGCGGCATCGCCACTGTTTTTCATCCCTAAAGCCAATGGCGAGAAAAGATGCTGTATTGACTATAGAGCCTTGAATACCATCACGGTAAAGAACCAATACCCACTACCATTGATTCTGGTCCTGTTGGAGCAAGTAAGATCAGCCACCGTGTACACCAAGCTAGACCTGAGGTGGGCTTATCACCTTGTCAGGATACAGCAAGGTGACGAGTGGAAAGCAGCATTTAAGACGCGGTATGGGCTTTATGAGTATCTCGTGATGCCCTTCGGATTGTGCAATGCCCCGGCCGCATTTCAATTCTTCATTAATGAAGTCTTGCGAGAATTTCTGGACCATCATGTTGTTGTGTACATCGACGACATCCTGATTTACTCGGATTCCATGAAAGACCACGAAGAACACGTAAGCCAGGTGTTGCAAGCCCTGTTGTCCCATCATCTATATCGTAAAATCACTAAATGTGAGTTCCATGTCACCACCGTGGAATTTCTGGGAGTGATGCTTACCCCATCGGGACAAGTGATGGCGGAAAGAAAGGTCAAGGTGGTGAAAGAATGGCCACGTCCTTGTAATGTCAAGGATATACAGAGCCTATTGGGGTTCGCTAACTTTTATAGGAGATTCATTCGTGATTTTTCTGGATTGGTGACCCCGCTAACCCGCCTTACACGGAAGAACGTCCCCTTTGTTTGAGATCAGAAGGCGCAGCAGTCGTTCGAGCAGTTAAATACCTCCTTCTCTACGGCACCGATATTGATTCATCCCAATCCTGAATTGCCGTTTGTGGTGGAGGCGGATGCCTCGGAAGTTGCGATTGGTGCAGTGCTGTCCCAAAGAAACAAGACCACCGGAGTGTTGCACCCGATTGCTTTCATGTCTCGGAAATTAAGCGCGGCTGAGTGTAATTACACAATCGCCGAAAAGGAGCTGTTGGCCATCCGGGATGCCTTCTTGGAATGGAGACATTGGTTGTTGGGTGCAAAATTATTGGTTACTGTTTATACCGACCATCGGAACCTACAGTTCATGCGGGACGCAAGACATCTCACACCGCGACAATTACGATGGATGTTCTTTGAGGAGTATCGGTTTATTGTCACTTTCAGACCTGGCTCAAACAACAAGAAAGCGGATGCCTTGACCCAACAAGAACAGCCAACACTGCATACCCTGAAACCAGAGAGAGCAATCATCGAACCTTCTCGAGTGGTTGGTGTCACACAAACCAGGTATTTCCTCTCCGGAGTGAGAAACGGTATACAGACCTGTGTGTGGAGAACATGGATTAGGCATCATCCTGAATGGACGATGAGACACGGAGTACCCATGAGAGGAAACTAAGTACTCGTGCCAACAAACATCTTGAGAAGGCTTGTGTATTCCTGGTGCCATGACACCCCTTGTGCAGGACACATGGGATACGTGAAAATGTTGGAGAAGGTGTTGAGACAGTTCTGGTGGCCTTCTCTGTGGCCGGATGTACAGAAGTGGGTGAGGGAGTGTACGACATGTACCCAGATGAAATCCAATCGACAGCTACCACAGGGACTCCTGCAACCAATGCCCATGCCAGAACACCCTTGGGAGAGGTTTTCAGTGGACTTTATAGTCGGCCTCCCCAAAGATCAGGGGAACACCGCCATCATCGTTGTTGTGGATTACCTAACAAAAATGGGTCACTTCGTGGCATGTAAGCAGGTCCCTACGGCTGGTCAGTTGGCTCACCTCCTTTTGGTTCACGTTGTAAGGCTACACGGTCTCCCTAGAGCTATAGTGTCCAACAGGGGGGCGCAGTTCACTGCCTGCTTCTGGAAAACCTGGTGTGCGGAGTTACAAATAGCGTCCTCTTTGTCCACCAGTTTCC
The DNA here is from genome assembly GCF_964263255.1 of Lissotriton vulgaris. NCBI lineage: Eukaryota > Metazoa > Chordata > Amphibia > Caudata > Salamandridae > Lissotriton > Lissotriton vulgaris. The sequence continues at coordinate 244,437 of NW_028251925.1, forward strand.
GATGGGCAGACTGAGAGGCTAAACCAGACACTGAAGCAGTATTTGCGCTGTTATGTTCAGAACAACTCAGATGCTTGGGTGGATTGGTTGTGGGTGGCAGAGATCGCCTATAACAGCACCCAACATTTGTCCACACAGCATACTCCTTTCTTTGGTTCGTATGGGCATCATCCCAGATTTACCCCTCTGGTACTGCCTAGTATGTGCAGTAAGCTGCCAGAGGTCAGGGAGAGGTTGTTGAGTGTTCGCAAGGTGCTCCTTGCCACGCGCAAGAATCTTGTACATGCCAAGGCTAGTTACAAGAGGCAGGCTGACAAACATCGTAGGCCGAGTCCGGTGTGCAAGTGTGGGGCTATGGTATGGTTGTCCACGAAGCACATTAGATTCAGAAGGCACAGCATATTCAATCCAAGGTTTATAGGGCCCTACAAGGTTGTGAAACGCATTATCCCAGTGGCTGTGCAATTGCGCCTGCCTGTACATTTCAGGATACACCCGGTGTTCCATGTATCCCTTTTGAAGCAGTCCAGTTGTCCGCAACGTCGGTTGCCCGTGCCCATCTGGGTTCATCATGACAGAGAGTATGAGGTGCAGAGGATCCTGGATACCAGGAGGGGGAGGGGGCGTTTGCTCTACTTGATATCCTGGAAGGGATACGGCCCGGAGGAGAATTTGTGGGAGCCTGCTGGGGCTGTGCACGCCCCCCGGTTGGTGGCTAATTTCCACAAAGCCTGTCCGGACAAACCCGTGTAGGGTCGGTGGCCCTTGTGAAGGGGGATGTGTTGTCAGATCTCGCCCCCTCGGAAAGGCAAGGACTCAACACCCTCCTAGTGTGAGGAACAACACCGAACATTTACCAAGTCCCGCGAAGGTCGGAGTTGGAACTACAAGTCCCGGCATGCCAAGAATCGCGTCACGCAAGAGACGCGGGGTCAGACGTACACCCGAAAATAAAGACGCATTTGAAACCAGCGGCGGCGCCGATAATTCAGCAAAATCCGGAGGTGTTGTGGCGGTAAGCGGGTGGTAGCGGTAAGCACTCGGGTTGTTGTTTGCGGGTGCCCTCGAGATTCTCTGTGACCTTCTGGGGCTACAGTTTCAAACACGCAAGTAGCGTGTGTGCTGGACGTCCAGTGACTTTTCTTGAGCTTCAGATTCGTGCACGCAAGTAGCGCGTGTGTTGGATTCCAAGTGACTCTCTCGGCTGAGAGAGGTCATCTATGTTCAGAGAGGACTTCCTGTGTACATAATTACAGGCGCAGGTGTACAGCGTCGCCTAGAGACTTTATTCATGTTCGAATTCACTGGACTGGCATCACGAGAATAGAGACGCTAAAGCTTTCAGTATGCAAACAACGTTAAGGAGAAATTAACCCTGTTTGATGTATTTTGTTTTCCCCACAATATTGTTTATTTCTCTTCCACGCAGGAGAAATGAGAGAGGGGTATCAAGTTCGAGGGGTCCTGTGCTGTTGTATGAGCATCACTGAAATGGTATGTGTGAAGCGTTATGAGTGAATAACGTAGTCTCTGTTCGCATCAGGGTTTCATGCAAGCTCTTTTTTCTCTTATACAGCTAAACAGAATCCCTGGTATCACCTCAAGTCTCTTCTCCTTGCGCTAGTCTTTGTTATTTTCCTTTACAGGTATGAGGGAAAGAGAATAATACTTACTTGGTGTTTGAGTAGGAGGAGTGTTAGAAACCAGTGGGCACGGGGGGGATCTTTTCTAATAGCTTGTTCATTTGTCATTCCAGATCTCCCCCCCCCGCTGTTCCCTTCCTTTCCCTCCCCGGTGAAACTGCCTTAATGATCTGTGTTTTAACCCGGACATTGGGGTAGTTCTTCGGGGGAAGGTGTGGGTCTTTCAGCACAGTTCCGAAGAGATAGAGGCGGAGCTTGACACCCCTACACTACATAATCACCACTGCACTACCCTAACCCCTAAAACACTACCCCCTACACTACACAAACACCACTGCACTACCCTAAACCCTAAAACACTACCCGCAGCATGACCCCCTACACTACCCAAACACCACTGCGCTACTCTAAACCCTAAAACACTACCCTAGCACGATCCCCTATACTACACAAATACCACTGCACTACCCTAAACCCTAAAACACTACCCCAGCATGACCCCCTACATGATCAGGAATTTATGCAGTGCCTTGTTTCGTATCCTCCTTTACAAACATGTCTGTTTGCAGTTTCACGGTTTCGCTTTTAGCATAGTTTTTCCGTGCCTCTAGACTGAGGTAAAGTTTTTCACTAGAGAGATGTCACATAATTGAGCCCTCCATTCATACCTATGAAAGTGCCTCAGTCCTTTTTCAAAGGTTTGTTACGGATATTTCTGCAGGCAGTTTTTGCAAATGTAGAAATTATTCAGAACATGCCAAGCAGTAGCACAGTTGGAGTCTGGTAGATCGCTCGCCACTTAAACGGTAAGGCAGGTTTAAAAAGGGGTGTGGCCTCAGACCACCTCTCTGCAACGCAGCTCTGTGGCACTTACTGGAGGTATCTGGTTGGCTAGTTTGACCCCAGGGACCCGGAAGATTCAATGGGACCTAATCCCCCAACTTAAAACGCACAGTGGTGAAGGAAGGGGACTGGGCCTGAAGTGACATGTGTGCAAACACGCCTTGTGGCGCGTTTTAAGTTGGGGAATTAGTTCCCGTTCAATCCTGAAGGCCCCTGGGGCCGTCTAGCCCAGCAGGTACCTCCAGTAAGCGCCAGAGGCCTTCGGTGCAGAGAGGTGGTCCAGGCATGCCCCTTTTCACACCTCTCTGCAACGCAACTCTGTGGCCCTTACTGGAGGTATCTGGTGTGCTAGTTGGACCCCAGTGACCCTCAGGATTCAAAGGGACTTAATCCCCCAACTTAAAACGTGCCACGGTGTGTGTTTAAACAGTGGTGAAGGGTGGGGGCGGGCCTGAGGTGATGTGTGCAAACACACCTTGTGGTGCCCTTTAAGTTGGGGAATTAATTCCCCTTCAATCCTGAGGGCCCCTGGGGGCCAACTAGCCCACCAGGTACCTCCAGTAAGTGCCAAAGGCCTACACTGCAGAGTGGTGGTGCAGACCACGCACCTTTTTACACCTCTGCAATGCAGCTCTGTGGCGCTTACTAGAGGTACCTGGTTGGCTAGTTGGACCCCGGGGACTGTCTGGATTCAAGGGGACTTAATCTCCCAACTTAAAATGGCCACAGGGCTTGTTTGCACACATGTCCCCTCAGGCCCCCCTCCCTTCACCAGTGTGCAAATGTACCCTGTAGCACATTTATAGAGGTAGTTTTAATCCCCCTGCCCTATTATGTACTAGGGCCAGTATTTTCACTGTATTCTAAGTGTATTTTAGCATACCACTGGCTCTAGGCCTGGTTAGTCAGAGTCAGTTACCACCAGTCTGAAAAAGTTGTGGGCACAGAATGATTTTGTAACAAGGCCTCTTTCTACTCCTCTGTTGGTTCTTTCTGCACATGTCTTGCTTCTTCCTCCACTTTTCTTCGTCTTTGTGGACTTCTGTTGCTTCTTTCTGCATTTCTTTTGCTTCTTTCTGTGCGTTTTTTCTTCTTTCTTCACATGTCGTACCTCTGTAGGCATCACTAGAAACTAGCATTTGAAAAATCTTTGAAATTCACTGAAAAAAACATAGGTTTCAGGCACGTTATAGTTAGAAAATAGAATTTAAAAAACCTATGGAATTCACTGAAAGAAGCATAGGTTTCAGGCACGTTATAGTTAGAAATTAGCATTTAAAATAACCTTAGAAATTTACTGAAAATACCATAGGTTTCAGGGGTGTAATAGTTAGCTGGACATTTCACTCATACAAAACCATAGAAATTCCTCCGTTATAGTTATTTCTGCTAACTGTAACTTGTGCCCCTGCAGTGCACTGCTGATGACGTCACATATTACATCACTCATGACATGGTAGGTGACATCACGATATATGTCCAACAAACTAGAAATATAAAAGGCAGTGTATGTGACAGTTGTATATAAATAAGTATAAGTAAGACTCAGTGATTGTATGAGTGACTGTATGGATAACTGAATACTTGTAATAGTGATTTTATATCACATTAAGTATGACTTTCTAACTATATGAATAAATAAAGTGGTGTTTGTGTAAGTGTGTAGCTCAATAAATATAAGTATGATCAATTGTTTACATAAGTGAGTATGATGTCTGCATGAGTGAATAGGATGTGTGCTGGTGTGTAATGTTGATGTAGGTGTTTAAGTATATTTAATAGTATTCTATTGATCTTTGTTAGCATGTATGACTGAATGTAAACGTAAGTATTTAGATGTGTGTGTAGATGTAGGAATCACTAAGTGGGTTTTTAGAAAATTGTATTGGTGTGTCAATGGTTTCAAACATAATACTGCATATTTTATAATGAGTGTTGAAAGGTTATGCTACTGTATGATGAGGTGTATCAGTTCGTCACATGGATGATATCATTAGTGATGTCATCAGTGATGTCATCAGGGATGTCACTGACCATGTCATTAATGATGTAATATGTGACATCATCAGCAGTAGATTGCAGGCGCGTGAGTTATAGTTAGTACAACTAACTATAACGGGGGAATTTCAATGGTTTTATACGAGTGAAATGTCCAGCTAACTATAACACCCCGAAAACCTATGTTTTTTTCAGTGAACTTCTAAGGTTTTTTAAATGATAATTCCTAACTATAACATGTCTGAAACCTATGGTATTTTCAGGGAACTTCAAAGGTTTTTTAAATGCTAATTCCTAACTATAACATGTCTATTTTAAAGGTTTTGTAAATGACAATTTTTAAATGTATTTATTGTTATTTTTATTTTTTATACTGATTTTCTACATTTTTTTAAACCGTTTATTTTTAGATATTTTATTTTTTTAATTATATTATAATTACATTATACATTACATTACAAAATATACTTTCTCAGAATGAATTACTTTAGTTTAAATACTTTGCAAATAGGCAATAGACTTTTAAGTACAGTAGTTACAGTTTTTGCAATGGGCAACTCAATTTCAAACACGATGCAACATTGAGGTTAATGTGAATTTCTAGTTAAATGCAATTAATTACTTTTTGGATTACTTTTCTAACCACAGGACTGGATCCTAAATTCAGTCCTGAGACATCACCTGTAAACAGTTGAGTAAAATAGTTTTGGTTACAGTAGTGATTTTTAAGGAATATTATTGTGTTTTAAAACATAACAAACTTTTTCACATAGAATCACCAATGCTATCCTATAGGAGGAATTTCACTTATCAGGTAAGTAGTGTTAACGTAACTTTTTTTTACTCAGTGTTGGATCCTGGTTCCAGCACAGGTGCATCTCCTATAAACAGTCGAAAGAATGCGTTAAAGTCACACAGGCAATTTTTAAGGATTATTTTTAGTTTGTAAAAATAGACAGAAACTTTTCTGGTGAGAACCAGACAATGAATTCCTATGGAAGGGAATACAAGTTACTGGTAAGTACGGTTAGAATTACTTTTCAGGATCAGTACTGGGCTCAAAGAAGCAGCACTGAGGTCACTCCTGATAACAGGTGATTATTCGGAATTCGCAGTTCTGCTCATTTTTTAGGAATTTTTTAAAGTTCAAAAACTCCACACTTAGAAGAATTTCCAAGTTAAACCAGTCAATGTTAGCCTATAGAAGGAAATTCAAGTAACTGGTAAGTACGGTTAGAATTACTTTTCATGATCAGTTCTGGGCTCAAAGATGCAGCACTGATGTCTCTCCTGATAACAGGTGAGTAAATCAGAATTCGTAATTCAGCTGATTTTAGAGGAATATTTGTACATTTCAAAAATCAACACAGAAACTTTTCTGCTGAAAAACACACAATGGATTCTTATGGAAGGAAATACAAGTTACTGGTAAGTACGCTTAGAATTACTTTTCAGGGTCAGTGCTGGGCTAAAGGTTGCAGCATTAGGTTGTCTCCTGATAACAGGTGATTAAATCGGAATTTGTAATTCAGCTGATTTTAGAGGAATATTTGTACATTTCAAAAATCAACACAGAAACTTTTCTAATGAAAACCACACTATGGATTTCTATGGAAGGAAATACAAGTTACTGGTAAGTACGCTTAGAATTACTTTTTAGGGTCAGTGCTGGGCTAAAAGATGCAGCACTAGGTTCTCTCTTGATAACAGGAGAGTAAATCGGAATTCGTAGTTCAGCCAATTTTAGAGGAATATTTGTGCGGTTTAAAAATCAAAACTTAGAAACTTTTCTGCTGAAAACCACACAATGGATTCTTATGGAAGGAAATATATGTTACAGGTAAGTACGCTTAGAATTACTTTTCAGGGTCAGTGCTGGGCTAAAAGTTGCAGCACTAGGTTGTCTCCTGATAACAGGTGAGTAAATCGGAATTCGTAGTTCGGCTGATTTTAGAGGAATATTTGTACGTTTCAAAAATCAACACTTAGAAACTTATTTGCTGAAAACCACATAATGGAATCCTATGGAAGGAAATACAAGTTACTGTAAGCAAGCTTAGAATTACTTTTCAGGGTCAGTGCTGGGCTAAAAGATGCCACACTGGGTTCTCTCCTGATAACAGGTGAGTAAATCGGAATTCGTAGTTCGGCTGAGTTTAGAGGAATATTTGTACAATGGTAAAGGAAGGGGGCGGGGCCTGAGGTGACGTGTGCAAACACGCCCTGTGGCGCATTTTAAGTTGCGGTATTAAGTCCCTTTGAATCCTGAGGTCCCCTGGGGGCCAACTAGCCCACCAGGTACCTCTAGTCTGCGCCAGGGGGCTGCGTTGCAAAGAGGTGTTCAGAGGCCACGCCCCTTTTTAAAACACATTGCAATGCAGCTCCGTGACACTTACTAGAGGTACCTAGTGGGCTCGTTGGCCCCCAGGGACCCTCAGTATGCAAGGAATTATTTCCCCAACTTAAACCGCGCCACAGGGCGTGTTTGCACACATGTGAACTCAGGTCCCGCCCCCTCCCTTCACCACTGTGCAAACGCACCCGCAGCGTGTTTTAAGTTGGGGAATTAAGTCCCTTTAAATCCTCGGGTCCCTGGGGTCCAACTAGCCCACCAGGTAACTCCAGTAAGCGCCACAAGACTGCATTGCAGAGAGGTGTAAAAAAGGGGCCTGCCCTGGAGCACCTCTCTGCAATGTAGCCCTGTGGCGCTTACTGGAGGTACCTGGGGGGCTAGTTGGCCCCCCAAGGACCCCCAGTATTGAAAGGGAATTAATTCCCCTATTTAAAACGCGCCCAAAGGGAGCTTTTGCAGTGTGTTTTTGTGAGTGGTGGGGCCTAGGGATGATTATGTCTTTTTTTAAAACAAAAAAATTGAAAGGGGGGCTGTGTGACCTCCCTTCCTTTTACTTTTTTGGGCCCGGGGACCCCATTCCCCAGGGCCTGACTCCCATATATATATATATATATTTTTTTTTTTACGGGAAGGGGGCTGCGTGGCCCCCCTACTGTGACCACTTCGAGGCCCCGGGGACCCCATCTCCCAAGGCCGGGCTTTTTTAAAAAAAATGTATTTCTTAATGGGTAGGGTGGACGCGTGGTTCCCATCCCGGGCCAATGGTAGCCCTGGGGACCCCTTCCCCCGGGGCTGGCCCTCACCGTTGGGCACCGTGGGGGTCCCCAATCCCCCCACGGTCCCGCCGGCTCCCCGCCTCCTGCGGGAGGCGGCATTGTTTTTTTCATATGGGGAGCAGCTAACATGCTGCTCCCTATATGGAAAAGCAATTTGCTTTGCTTCATTGAAGCGAAAGCAGGTTTCCCTGCTCTCGCTTCAATGAAGCGAAGCAGTTTGGAATGGCAGGCTGGGAGCCGCGAGGCTCCCTCCCTGCCAGTGCAAATAGCAGTGTCCCAGGGGTGGGCACCCCGGGACACTGCAGGAGCCTGCCCTGGGGGGTTGCTTTCCCCAGGGCCCTCAAGGGCTCCAGGAGGGGGACCGCGTGGCCCCTCCCACATTTTTCAGACGCCCTGGGGGGTGGCAGTCCCCCAGGCCGGGGGGCCTCAAAGACCCCTTTTCAAATGTTTTTAAGCCCCAGGGGTGGCGCTCCCTGGGGCTGTGGGGGTCCCCGTGAGCCCCCGTAAACATTAAATTTGAGCCCCGGGGGGTGGCTTACCCCAGGGCTGGGGGGGCCTGAGAGCCCCCCCACCCATTTCTGCAAAACCCAAGGGGTGGTGGTCCCCAGGGTTGCGGGGGGCCCTGTGAGCCCCGGGGGTTGGTGGTACCCGGGGCTGGGGGGGCCTGAGAGCCCCCGCATACATTAAATTTGAGCCATGGGGTGGCTGTCCCTGGGGATGGGGGGCCTGAGAGCCCCCCACCCATTACTAAGAAGCCCCGGGGGTGGCGGTCCCTGGGGATGGGGGGCTGAGAGCTCCCCACCCATTTCTAAGAAGCCCCAGGGGGTGGCGGTCCCTGGGACTGCGGGGGAACCCCATGAGCCCCCGCATACATTAAATTAGAGCCCCGAGGGTGGTGGTCCCCAGGGATTGGGAGTCTCAGAGCCCCCCAGCTATTGTTTTAAAACCCCGGGGTGGTGGACCCTGGGGCTGGGGGGCCTGTGAGCCCCCCAACCATTTCAAAAAAGCCCGGGGGTGGCGGTCCCAGGGACTGTGGTGGGGCCTGTGAGCCCCCGCATACATTAACTAAGAACCCCAGGGTGGCGGTCCCAAGGGTAGTGTGGAAGGATTGGGACCCCCACCCTTTTTTTTATAATGCCCCCGGAATTTGGCCCCCCAGGGGCAAATTACAATATTTAGCGCGGGAGACCGCATTCCTTTTTTTTTTATCGGTAGGATGCGCGGATCCTACGCGCATCCCGCAATTAAAAAAAAACAAAAAACTTTTTGGGCCCTGGGCAGGCCCCTGAACAGGCCTAGTGGGTCAGGGTGTGTCTACCCTGCCCCCTTTTCTCGTTTTGTGATGTTTTTTCTTTGGTTTCTTGTTCCGCGGTACTTAAGCACAAAATGGCTGCCAACACTTCCTATTTTGGAGTGTTGACATCCAATTAAAATACAGCTCGTGCATGGCAGTGTGCCTGCAGGCTGCGCTTAGGGTATGCGGACCCTCCGAGCCCATAGATATATACATGAATTTAACTGTCATTTTCACAGGAACTACTGAACGGATTTACACCAAATAAGCAAAAGGCACGATTCTGATCCAAGGACTACCTCTATGCCAAAATTGCTGTAATTCCGTTTAGAAGTTCGGGCTGTAGCTGCGGCTAAAGGTCCTAAGGGAAATTGCATGGGGATAATGTGTTTTGGGACCCCCCCCTTTTTTCTCACCTCCCGCTTGATGAATCATTGTGAAACTTTCAGGATAGAAGCAGACCGGAGCTGGCCAAAGGTTTGGAAAATGTCTCGCAGATTCGTCGATCGGCGCCAAAGTTATTCTAAAAAGAATGTTGCAGATTTCCTATGGGTAAAAGGTCCTAACTATAACTACCTACTGGCGACCGCCAGTAGGTAATATATATATATATATATGTATATATTCCAAAACCTCCTCCGAGTACCGGAGCCCCGGACCCTTCAGGGCGGCCTCTTTACACAATGGGCACGGAGCAGGCCACCAATTCCACAAGCATAAAGCAAGAGATAGAGGCCCACTGCTGGAAAAGTTGCATTTATTCTTAGCACAACAGCACGGAAGCTTCCGTCTCCTTACGCGTTTCGGCGAACATTGCCACCTTGCTCACAGGTGGAAGCAGTGAAAAATGCAAAGTGCAAACGTGCATGTTTAAAAATCATTATGTCACATGACCAGTTAGTTAAAACTTAATTTCCCATAATGCAGGTAAGTTTTCTTTGCAATACAAGTAAGGAAGTCCTTTTCTTAATTTACCTGCATGATGTTGGTGTGGAGAAAAATAAATGCAACTGGTCTTGTTGGTGTATAATTTTTGCAAAGTGCTCAGTTTTTTGTGTGCTTCGAAAATGCCCGTCTCCAGCACGATCAGAAAGGATGTCTTCGTTTCCGAATCCCTTCCTTGCACTCTCTGGATTCGCTTAGTAGTAAGTCCTTTGATAAGACCTGAGAGGGCAAGTGGGACATGCTCCTCATTTAACATTCCAAAACCTACTCTGAGTACCGGAGCTCCCGACCCTTCAGG